>NC_091311.1:16919649-17032870 GCF_038502225.1 Cherax quadricarinatus
CTGGTTTTTAGCTTTGGAGTCAAGAGATAAAAAGCATAGGGGATGGGGGATATCTTGTAAGCACAAAGATGAATCAGCAGTATGTATTTAGAAAATGTAACAATTTTATTTTTCTGTGGCGGAGACGATAAGGGGTTCTCATATTCCTTTATGTTATTGTACTTTAAAGTATTTTTAAATTCAATGACTGATGGAGGTTGAGTGGTGACGGCAGACAGTTACTAGGCATGTGGGGGGGGGGGGGTGAAGAGTCAGCGGTAGTGTATTAAAACCACCAACCACCGTGCACGATATTGATTGTTATCAGGAGGTATATGAGGGTTAGGGTGTGGATTGGTTTCTTTGGTGGATGTGTGCCATCATGTTCAGACTTTTCTTGTATTATAGTCAGCCTTTTTGATGGCTGGATTGTGTTTATACATGTTGTCAATGATGTCCTTAATGCTCTAATAAATGTATAAGAGATGTCAATGAGTATACTCAGGTGAAAGTGGTATGTTTTTCAAGGGGGGGGGGAGTGTCAGCATTACTAGGTAGGACTATCGTTTGTATTATAAGACCATCTTTTCACGTGAAGTACAGTACATAAAAGTAGTGTTTGATTGGAGTGCAGCAGCCAATTCTGATGTCATTATATAAGTGCTTCTTTGGTATTTGTGTAGTCACTGCAGATTATCGTTTAACTGCCTGTATCTTGTTACATATTGATTATGTACCCATATATTTTTTGTACCTGAGTTTTAAATAAAATATATATATAAAAAAAAAACAACAACAGTGTGTCCATGGACTGATCCCCGACACGGGTGGCAGTGTAGGTCATGTTTGCTTACACCTGCTGTCCCTAGTCACCTAGCAGTAAGTAGGTACCTGGTTGTTAGTCATCTTACACCTGCTGTCCCTAGTCACCTAGCAGTAAGTAGGTACCTGGGTGTTAGTAATCTTACACCTGCTGTCCCTAGTCACCTAGCAGTAAGTAGGTACCTGGTTGTTAGTCATCTTACACCTGCTGTCCCTAGTCACCTAGCAGTAAGTAGGTACCTGGGTGTTAGTAATCTTACACCTGCTGTCCCTAGTCACCTAGCAGTAAGTAGGTACCTGGTTGTTAGTCATCTTACACCTGCTGTCCCTAGTCACCTAGCAGTAAGTAGGTACCTGGGTGTCAGTCATCTTACACCTGCTGTCCCTAGTCACCTAGCAGTAAGTAGGTACCTGGGTGTTAGTCATCTTACACCTGCTGTTCCTAGTCACCTAGCGGTAAGTAGGTACCTGGGTGTCAGTCATCTTACACCTGCTGTCCCTGGTCACCTAGCAGTAAGTAGGTACCTGGGTGTCAGTCATCTTACACCTGCTGTCCCTAGTCACCTAGCAGTAAGTAGGTACCTGGGTGTTAGTCATCTTACACCTGCTGTCCCTAGTCACCTAGCAGTAAGTAGGTACCTGAGTGTTAGTCATCTTACACCTGCTGTCCCTAGTCACCTAGCAGTAAGTAGGTACCTGAGTGTTAGTCATCTTACACCTGCTGTCCCTAGTCACCTAGCAGTAAGTAGGTACCTGGGTGTTAGTCATCTTACACCTGCTGTCCCTAGTCACCTAGCAGTAAGTAGGTACCTGAGTGTTAGTCATCTTACACCTGCTGTCCCTAGTCACCTAGCAGTAAGTAGGTACCTGAGTGTTAGTCAACTTACACCTGCTGTCCCTAGTCACCTAGCAGTAAGTAGGTACCTGGGTGTTAGTCATCTTACACCTGCTGTCCCTAGTCACCTAGCAGTAAGTAGGTACCTGAGTGTTAGTCATCTTACACCTGCTGTCCCTAGTCACCTAGCAGTAAGTAGGTACCTGAGTGTTAGTCATCTTACACCTGCTGTCCCTAGTCACCTAGCAGTAAGGTACCTGGGTGTTAGTCGGCTTACACTTTCTGTCCCTGGTCACCTAGCAGTAAGTAGGTACCTGCGTGTTAGTCATCTTACACCTGCTGTTCCTGGTCACCTAGCAGTAAGTAGGTACCTGGGTGTTAGTCACCTTACACCTGCTGTCCCTGGTCACCTAGTGTAGACAGCCTGTACTGTCTGCACAGACAGCCCATGATGTCTCCCAGCTTAGTTCATATTTCGCGTCATGCTGGTGCTGCCACCTAGAGGCCTTGCCACTTCAGTATGCCCAGACATGCCTCCATCTCACTCACACAGCAGCCTGGCAGGAAGACACAAATACTCCCAGCTCTCTCTCGTGGGCATGGCCCTCCCGGGCCATGGGCACAAACACACAAGCCTGTGTACCCACTACGACTTAACAATAAAGTAAGAAGCCTCCGAAGAAGTTTCTCATTCACACCCCGCTTACAGCCTACCAAATAAGCCCGTTATAGATGAATGGTTCATAGAACCGACATGTTGATAAATTAGACACATGTGGAACTCTTGGGTATCTTTATTGAGGAAACGTTTCGCCACACAGTGGCTTCATCAGTCCATACGTAGGAGAAACTTGAAGAACAGGAGGAGAATGAGGTAATCAGTCCCTCAACCTTGAGTCGATGTGTTCAGTCCATCAATCTTGAATAGAATACGGCATATGAGCTGAGAAGCAGCTTATAAACCGTATGGCAGGAGAGGTGCAGCAGTCATGGGATGGTGTCACATTTGTTCAATGTGGAAGTAGGTCGTGCCCAAGACTGAACACATCGACTCAAGGTTGAGGGACTGATTACCTCATTCTCCTCCCGTTCTTCAAGTTTATCCTACGTATGGACTGATGAAGCCACTGTGTGGCGAAACGTTTCCTCAATAAAGATACCCAAGAGTTCCACATGTGTCTAATTTATCAAGACCGTTATAAATGGTGACAGCGGTGCTTGCAGCAGTTGTTTGCCTGGAGAGAGGAAGAGGTATGAAGTCATCTTCACTTCATCATCCCATCAAGAAGCATCCGTCTCTCAACGAGTTATCCTGATGTCATGTCTGCACTTTTGAGCATCCAGACACAGGTACTAGCAGGATCCAGCCGAAATTTGTCGAAAGTCTTCGAGAATTGTGAGTGGCGTCACAGTGACCCCACGCTACAGCGTCCCACGCTACAGTGTCCCACGCTACAGTGTCCCACGCTACAGTGTCCCACGCTGTTTCTCAAGTCACGTGTTCAGCGTCACTTGTATGTTGCTGTTGTTGTTCAGCTCAGCACAGCTGTTTCAGCAAGCCAGAGGTGAGTTTTGTGGTGATTTCTGCGTCCAGTGTGAGCTTCTCCACGTGTTTGTGGGTGGAGGAGGAGGAGGAGGAATGGCTAGATGCTCGCCCTGCCATACACTCACCCACGCTCCTCGCCACCACACTACCATACACTCACCACTGCCCACTCCCTCTGCTGTGTTTTCTGCTGTTTTTCGTGTGAATTCTTTGCCAGTGCTGTGTATCCGAGTGCCCAAGGCCACTCGAAGCTGCGTGGATCAGCATGCCACGTAGATCACGACACCACGTGGATCGACACCACGTTGGGTGTGGCCGATGTCACGTAGACCTACAAAGCCACGTGAGTTACCAGATGTCCCAGGCCACAGGCCACTTATATAAGACCTTAGTGCAATTACAATTGAGAGTCTTGTTCCTTTATTATATTATTAGATTAATCACAGTTTTACTCTAGCTCATTCTAGCTCAATACATAGTCAATACCAAATTCACTATACTAGACCATAGTGCAATTACTAGTGAGAGACTGGTGCTATTTGTAATTTGTATTTTTATACTATTAGACTAAACCTAGTTGTACTATAGCTCTTTCTAGCTCAATACATAGTCAATACCAAATTCACTATATTAGACCATAGTGCAATTACTAGTGAGAGACTGGTGCTATTTTTAATTTGTATTTTTATATTATTAGATTAAATTCAGTTGTACCATAGCTCATTCTAACTCAATACATAGTCAATACCAAATTCACTATATTAGACCATAGTGCAATTACTAGTGAGAGACTGGTGCTATTTTTAATTTGTATTTTTATATTATTAGATTAAATTCAGTTGTACCATAGCTCATTCTACCTCAAGACATAGCCAATACCAAATTCACTATATTAGACCATAGTGCAATTACTAGTGAGAGACTAGTGCTATTTTTAATTTGTACTTTTATATTATTAGATTAAACCTATTGTACTTTAGCTCACTCTAGCTCAAAACATAGACTCCACAAACGTCATTATTAGACCTTAGTGCAATTACAAGTGAGAGTCTTGTTCTATTTTTAATTTGTATTTTTATATTACTAGTTTATACCTAGTTGTACTTTAGTTCATTCCAGCACAACACATAGACAACATCAACTTCATTATGTGTAGTAGTGACTATACCCTACATGACCAAAATACTCTAGCTATATACTTGTCCAAACTTCCTACCACTACAGATATCAGTAGTAGAACTCAACACACAACTCAGGATATAAATAACCATAATTTAAACGTAGATGATGATTGATCACGTTGACCCTGATCTAAACCTCCATAATCTGACACCCAATCAAAACCTATTGGAAAGTAACTGCCTTTATTACACAGCATCACAAGCCACCACTATCCTAAACAATGCTAAAAGTCTATCAGTACTTAACTACAACATCAGGTCCTTAAGCAAACACTATGATGACCTCCTAGCACTCCTTGAATCACTAAAGACACCCTTCTCCTGCATTATTCTTACTGAGACCTGGCTTAAGCAGGACACAATAGATATCTACCCTCTACCAGGATACACAGCAATTCACAACTGCAGACCAAACCAAGTTGGGGGTGGTATTGCAATCTATTACTCTAACCAATTATCTTGTCTTAGCACCACTTGCTTTAGTGATGAATATGGGGAATACATTTTTGCTAATTTTACTGTAAAAAACCTTAAGATGCCTATAACAATAGGTGCCATTTACCGGATACCTCGCACAAACATCCCAAATTTCAGTGAGAAATTAAAGTCACTAATAACAAACAGACAAATGAATAAGCACCACCTTCTCTTAGCTGGAGACTTCAACATCAACCTTGGCTTACTAGATGATCAGCCTGTAACTGATTTCATCAACAATATGAACAACACACTTCTCATACCAACAATAACTAAACCAACCAGGCTCACTGAGACAAGTGCAACCATAATAGACCACATATGGACCAATATACTAGCCCCCCTTAAATCAGGGATAATCAGATAGCACTACAGACCACTACCCTACCTTCCTCCTGACAAACATTAGTAAACCACCACTTGAATACAACAAAGTCTCATTTAGACTCCATGACGAGGCCTCAGTAAGGAAGTTCACAGCTGACCTAGAGACTGTTGATTGGCCTACAGAATTCTCCAAGGCCAATGGTATTGATGACTGGACAGACATTTTTCTTAACAAATTACTTAGACTATACAGCAAACATTGTCCTATAAAAACAAAACAGATCACAAACAAACGGCTTGGTTGTCCATGGTTAACCAGCACCATTCTGAAATCCATTGACAAGAAACACCAATATGAAAAGCAATATAGACAGGGCTTAATACACAAAGATATTCTTAAACACTATTCATCAGCTCTCACCAAAGTAATAAAAAAAAGCCAAACAACTATACTACTCCAGTAGATTCACAGACACTAGAGGAGATATAAAAAAGACCTAGAAAACACTCTCTCAGATTCTAGGGACCCACAAACTGAGAAAAACCAAGAATATTGTCCTAACTAAACCTAATGAAACACCACTACATCCCACTGACACAGCTAACAAGATAAACGACTTCTTCTCAAACATAGGATCTAATCTCGCCAGTAAAATCCCACATACCAATGCCCATGCCGGGGACTACCTAGATGGAAATTTCCCTAACTCCTTCTATCTTGCACCAACTGAGCCCACGGAAGTCATTGAGATCATAAAGTCACTTAAAAATAACTCGGGGAATCTGTCTCATGTCCCACCATTACTGTACAAGCGAGCGGCCCATGTCCTTTCGCATGCTATTTCATTACTTTTTAACAAGTCAATAGAGACTAGCACCTTCCCGAAACTACTCAAGATGGCAAGGGTTACACCAATACATAAAGGTGGTGACCCTACAGACTTAAACAACTATAGGCCAATATCTAACTTACCATTGCTATCCAAAATCTTTGAGAAACTCGTGCACAGGAGACTGTATTCATTTATAACGGCTCAAAACATACTCAACCCCTGCCAGTTTGGATTCAGGAAAAATAAAAGCACTAATGATGCAATCATAAAAATGCTAGATCTGCTTTACACAGCATTGGAAAATAAGGAATATCCACTAGGAATTTTTATTGTGTACTTAGCTCAGTGGTGACGTGTACTTAGCCCAGTGGTGACGTGTACTTAGCTCTGTGAAGACCTGTTTGTGTGCTCTCTGTGAATCTGAACCAGGATGCCCTCTCTTGAGCAGCTTTACCAGCAGCTGAGAGAAGAACTCAGAGTTGCTAAACTGGAGATACGGCGATTAATGGAGGAGAACAAGAGGATTCGTAGTAATCCTCCTGTTGTGAGTCCCCAGGTTAAGAGGGGAGCTTGGTCAGTGGCTGGGCAACATGGAACCAAGCTGAAGATTAAGAAAACGGTTGGAGAGGCAGAAACAACGAGAAACCAGAAGACTGCCGTGGAAACTTCCAACTCATTCTCGGTGCTACCTGACGAATGTGAGTGTTCTACTGGGAATGCCACAACGAGCACCAAGGAACCATTGGCAGACGTGAGTGAGACATCCCTAGAAACCCCAACGAAGACCATCAAGAACGTCATGACGAATTCTACAAGTGGTGTAATGCTACCTGGCGAATGTGAGTCGACTACTCGGAGCATCACTACGGACGACGCCAAGGAAGGTAAAAACATTGTTGTTGTTGGGGATAGCCAGATTAGGTACATGGATAGGGCATTCTGTTTGAAGGATAGGAGTAGGAGGAAGAGAGTGTGTTTTCCTGGGGCTGGGATGAAGGATATTGTTAGCCATCTGGATGACATCATGAGAGGTAATGGGAGCAATCCTATTATCTGTCTCAGTGCTGGAGGCAACGATGTTGGCAGACGTAGGAGTGAGGACCTGATTAGCAGGTATAGGTCAGCAATAGAGATAATTAGGAAGAAGGGTGGGAAACCTGTCATATGTGGCATTTTGCCAAGGAGAGGAGTTGGAAATGAATGGTTGTCCAGAGCAATTGGTGTCAATTGCTGGCTGGACAAATACTGTAAGGAAAATACGGTAACATTCATTGACAACTGGGACCTCTTCTATGGCAGAAATGACATGTATGCCAGGGATGGGGTTCACTTGTCTAGGTGTGGGGTGAGAGCACTGGCCAACGCAGTGGAGGGAGCTGTTAGGTCTTTAAACTAGGAATAGTTAGTGGTATGGGTTTTGGCGGGAAAACTGTGAAGTCGCAGGGTAGTAACATGAGTACTAGGAGAACTAGTAATAGGCAAAATGAGGAGGATATTGGAAAGCCAGTGGCACTAATTGACAATGACAGTAATAGGTTTAGTGGAATAACAGAAAGGAGCAGGAAGGGTAAAGAGATAGGAGGGTCATTAAATATTTATTACACAAATAGTCGCAGTGCTAGGAATAAGATGGACGAGTTGAGACTAGTTGCTAGTGCAGGTAACATAGATGTATTTGCCATTACTGAGACGTGGTTTAATTCAAAAAGTCGGGACATGCCTGCAGAATGTCACATTCAGGGTTTTAAATTGTTCCAAGTAGATAGAAGTATCGGGAAGGGGGGTGGGGTGGCATTGTATGTCCGAGATCGCTTGAACTGTTGCATAAAAACGGGTATTAAGTCTGAAGTAACACATACAGAGTCTGTTTGGATAGAATTTTCAGAGGGGCATGAAAAATTAATTTTAGGTGTGATATACCGTCCCCCAAATTTAGATAGGGACCAGGGGAGACTACTATGGGAGGAAATTGTTAGGGCCACAAGGCACGATAATGTAGTAATTCTAGGAGACTTTAACTTTAGTCATATTGATTGGAATTTCTTGACTGGGAATTTAGAATCATACGATTTCTTAGAAGTAGTTCAGGATTGTTTTTTGAAGCAGTTTGTGACAGAACCTACAAGGGGTAATAACCTGCTTGACTTAGTTCTGGCAAACAATGAATCCCTTGTTAATAATTTAGAAGTTTCAGAGGAACTGGGTGCTAGCGACCACAAATCAATTACATGTAGAATTGAATGGAAGTATGATAGTAGGGATAATGCAGTAACAGTCCCAGATTTTCGCTTAGCAGATTACGATGGGCTTAGAGAACACTTATCATCTGTTGACTGGGGTAACGAAGAGAGCTATCAATATGACAGTTTTCTGAACACAATACATGCTGCTCAAAGAACGTTTATCCCTTATAAGGAAATTAGATCAAATAGAAATGACCCAAAATGGATGAATAATAGGCTGAAATATCTACTAGGGCATAAGAAAGGAATTTATAGGCGTATCAAAAGAGGCGAGGGTCATCTTATGAATCAGTATATTGACATTAAGAGGGACATTAAAAAGGGGATAAGAAAAGCTAAAAGGGACTATGAAATTAAAGTTGCTAGGGATTCTAAAACTAACCCAAAAAGTTTTTTCCAGGTCTATAGAACAAAAGTCAGAGATAAGATAGGTCCCCTTAAAAATAACTATGGGCATCTTACTGACAAAGAGAATGAAATGTGCTCGATTTTAAATAATTATTTTCTCTCGGTTTTTACACAGGAAGACACTAATAATATTCCGGTAATTAATTTTTATAGTGGATCAGAAGAAGATAAATTATGTAACATCACAGTCACTAGTGAAATGGTTGTGAAGCAGATAGACAGACTGAAGCAAAATAAGTCACCGGGTCCTGATGAGGTTTTTTCAAGGGTTCTAAAGGAATGCAAAATGGAAGTCTGTGAACCATTAACTAATATTTTTAATTTATCTCTTCAAACAGGTGCAGTGTCTGATATGTGGAAGATGGCTAATGTAATTCCTATTTTTAAAACAGGGGACAAGTCGTTACCGTCAAATTACCGCCCAATAAGCCTGACCTCAATTGTAGGCAAATTACTAGAGTCAATTATAGCTGAGATTATAAAAAGCCATCTCGAAAAGCATAGCTTGATTAATGATACTCAGCATGGATTCACAAGAGGCCGGTCTTGTCTAACTAATTTATTGACTTTCTTCAGTAAAGCTTTTGAGGCTGTTGACCACGATAAAGAATTTGATATTATTTACTTAGATTTTAGTAAGGCATTTGATAGAGTTCCGCACCAAAGACTGTTGAAGAAAGTAGCAGCTCATGGCATTGGGGGAAGGGTGCTCTCGTGGATCGAATCATGGCTCACAGACAGGAAGCAAAGAGTGTCCATAAATGGGGTTAAATCCGAGTGGGGATCAGTAACAAGTGGCGTTCCACAGGGATCAGTCTTGGGCCCGTTGTTGTTTATAATATATATCAATGATCTTGATGAAGGAATTACTAGTGATATGAGCAAATTCGCCGATGACACGAAGATAGGTAGGATAATTGATTCAAACGTAGATGTTAGGGAACTTCAGGAGGATTTAGACAAACTCTACTCTTGGTCAGAAAAGTGGCAGATGCAGTTCAATGTAGATAAATGCAAGGTTCTGAAGCTCGGGAGTGTCCATAACCCTAGCACTTATAAGTTAAATAATGTAGAACTTAACCATACAGATTGCGAAAAGGACTTGGGGGTTATGGTAAGCAGCAACCTTAAACCAAGACAGCAATGCCTAAGCGTACGTAATAAGGCAAATAGATTACTGGGATTTATATCAAGAAGTGTAAGCAACAGAAGTCCAGAGGTCATACTGCAGCTTTATACATCATTAGTAAGGCCTCACCTAGATTATGCAGCTCAATTCTGGTCTCCATATTACAGAATGGACATAAATTCGTTAGAAAACATTCAGCGTAGGATGACTAAATTAATACATAGCATTAGAAATCTTCCTTATGAAGAAAGATTGAAGACTCTTAAGTTACATTCACTTGTTAGACGAAGAATGAGGGGAGACCTGATCGAAGTGTATAAGTGGAAGATAGGTATTAATAAAGGGGATATTAACAAGGTCTTGAGGATATCTCTCCAAGAGAGAACCCGCAGTAATGGATTTAAATTAGATAAGTTTAGATTTAGAAAGGACATAGGTAAGTATTGGTTTGGAAATAGGGTAGTAGATGAGTGGAACAGTCTACCTAGTTGGGTTATTGAGGCTAGGACTTTGGGTAGTTTCAAATTTAGGTTGGATAAATACATGAGTGGGATGGGTTGGATTTGAGTGGGACTTGCACATCAGAGCTTATTTCTTGGGTAGCACTGAAAATTGGGTAGGTCAAATGTTTGTTAGTGGGATGAATTGTAAAGGATCTGCCTAGTATGGGCCAACAGGCCTGCTGCAGTGTTCCTCCTTTCTTATGTTCTTATGTTCTTATGTTTTGACACAGTAGACCACGACATCCTACTCCACAAACTTGATCACTACGGTATAAGAGGCCATGCGCTTGCTTATTTCAAATCTTACATTACTAATAGGTATCAGTACGTCACCATTAAAGACACAGCATCAGCAACACGGCCACTTGATACTGGAGTTCCGCAGGGAAGTGTCCTTGGTCCCCTGCTCTTCCTCATATACATCAATGACCTTCCAAACGTATCCCAACACCTGAAACCCATTCTCTTTGCTGATGACACGACTTATGTCATCTCTCACCCTAATCTTGCCACCCTCAACACCATTGTGAATGAGGAGCTGATTAAAATATCGACTTGGATGACAGCCAATAAACTTACGCTTAACACTGACAAAACCTACTATATTATGTTTGGTAGCAGAGCAGGAGATGCACAAATTAACATTAAGATTGACAACACTCTAATTACCAGAAATAATGGGGGAAAATTCCTAGGCTTATACCTTGACAACAACCTGAATTTCAGCACCCATATCCAGCATATAGCCAAAAAAGTATCCAAAACGGTTGGGATCCTCTCCAAGATACGATACTACGTGCCGCAAAATGCCCTTCTCACACTATACCACTCACTTATTTATCCATACCTCACCTATGCTATTTGTGCTTGGGGATCAACTGCAGCAACACACCTAAAGCCAATAATAACCCAACAAAAAGCTGCAGTTAGAATAATCACTAAATCCCATCCCTGGCAACACACCCCCCCACCCTTCATAGATCTAAACTTACTCCCAGTTCAGTACATCCACACTTACTACTGTGCAATCTACATCTACAGGGCCTTAAACTCTAACATCAACCTTGACCTAAAACGCTTTCTTGATAGTTGTGACAGAACCCACAGGCATAACACCAGACATAACATCTCTGCGACATTCCCCGTGTCCGACTAAACCTTTACAAAAATTCAATGTATGTCAAAGGCCCTAAAATCTGGAATACCCTACCTGAGAACTCTAGAACTGCAGACACATTCATCACCTTCAAAACTACCATTAGAAAACATCTTATCTCCCTGATACACCCCGTCAACTAACTACACGAATACCACCTGGTGGTTCACACTTACACCCACTCACTCATTTGACCATAAACAGAAATATTAATCTCAGTCTTAAAATAATGAATCCTGTGATACTCCAATACTGAAACTATGTACTGTGCCAAAACAAAAGCATTCACATTGCTAAACTCACAAACTAGTATTTAGTCACTTAGCCATAATACCAACTTACCTCATAATTTGTAATATTTTACAATTAAGAATAAAACTAAGTATGCCCGAAATGCCTAGCCATGCTAAGCGTTCTAGTGGTACACTCTGTAATCACAATTTTACTACGTGTAAACCAAACAATAACCAAATTTCTGTAAACTCAGCATTGTAATCCTTATATAGAATAAACTTTGAATTGAATTGAATTGAATTGAACATGCTGTGGTCTGCTGCCCGCATCACATTGATGTCACCTCACGATGTCTGCCTGACGTCACCTCATGTCTCCCTGACGTCACCTCGAGATGTCTGCTGACGTCACAGCCCTGCTGACGTCACCTCGCGACATCACGCCTGACATCACATGATGTCACCATCGAGTGTTCAGTAATTATTTCAGTATCTTCATCAGAGTTCAAAACAAATTCTGGCCACAAAATAGAGCGAAACACCAACGTCAAAGACCTGGGAGTGATCATGTCGGAGGATCTCACCTTCAAGGACCATAACATTGTCTCAATCGCATCTGCTAGAAAAATGACAGGATGGATAATGAGAACCTTCAAAACTAGGGAGGCCAAGCCCATGATGACACTCTTCAGGTCGCTTGTTCTATCTAGGCTGGAATATTGCTGCACACTAACAGCACCTTTCAAGGCAGGTGAAATTGCTGACCTAGAAAATGTGCAGAGAACCTTCACGGCATGCATAACGGAGATAAAACACCTCAATTACTGGGAGTGCTTGAGGTTCCTAAAACTGTATTCCCTGGAACGCAGGCGGGAGAGATACATGATTATATACACCTGGAAAATCCTAGAGGAACTAGTACCGAACTTGCACACGAAAATCACTCACTACGAAAGCAAAAGACTTGGCAGACGATACAACATCCCCCCAATGATAAGCAGGGGTGTCACTAGCACGTTAAGAGACCATACAATAAGTGTCAGGGGTCCGAGACTGTTCAACTGCCTCCCAGCATACATAAGGGGGATTACCAACAGACCCCTGGCAGTCTTCCAGCTGACACTGGACAAGCACCTAAAGTCGGTTCCTGACCAGCCGGGCTGTGGCTCGTATGTTGGTTTGCATGCAGCCAGCAGCGACAGCCTGGTTGATCAGGCTCTGATCCACCAGGAGGCCTGGTCACAGACCGGGCCGCGGGGGCGTTGACCCCCGGAACTCTCTCCAGGTAAACTCCAGGTAAGATTGAGAGAAAATATATGTCGTGTGTTAATTAACTCCTCTTAGTCAGTGTTCTCACATTTTAGTATATGTCTTAGTGTCAGTTTTGTGCACAGAAAAGCATCATTTGCTAGTTAAGCCATGTTGTACCGTATGCACAGCGGTGTGTTTTTAAAGTTTCCGTGTGTCCAGTGAGGTCTGAGCCAGCCAGACCTGAGTAGCACCACTGTGTTAAGTCACCCGTGTGACCAGTGTGTTTGACAGCTGATTACTCAGCCCTGAGCGTACGAGCCCTCTTGTACAGAAAGCCTTTATGCTCGTCGCTCGTGATGTTCTGCAGAATCGTACCTGCTACGATTCCCATCGAGATTTGTTTCACTTCACCTCCAGACCGTCAGAGTGCAGTTACATGTGGAGAAACAAGTCTGGGGACGCTTAGGCTAACCTCTGCTATAACTCCAACTGTCGAGAGATGATACTCGTCAAGCCGCAGCCAGGCCTGTCGGCAGGCGCTGTGTCAGCCTCGTGTCACAAGCTTCAGTGAGCAGCCTGCACAAAGATGATGTCACTTTGACTGCTAGCTCGCTCACTGCAGTCTGGTGTATGATGTTACGACTCCCAGATGTTTCGCCCAGTCGTCTCTGCCACGACTCGCTCCACAACTCGCTCCACGCTCGCCGGCAGTGACAGCCCAGCGACAGTACCAGTCGAGAAGTGTCCTCCTGAGTCGCTTGCCAGAAGTCCTGCCCAGTTGCCGAGTTTTGTCGACGCCTCACTCGAGGGCACCAGCATGTCGTGCCCTAGGTTGAGTGAAAACCTGCAGCGACTCCTACGATGACTGCTTCACCAGAGGAGACTGTACCCTGTTACGTCACAGCTCAGCCACAGCGATGTCTCCCGTGTTGCAGTACCTGTCCAGACGCAGGAAGGCGTGCAGTGATGCCCTTCGACGCTCATTGCCCTGTAGGAAGTTTTTTTTCCATGTCCATGTGTATATATATGTTTTTATTTTGTGTTCTGTGCCCTGTTCCTACGAGAGAGAGACAGAGTTTCTTTTACTACCAGTATTGTCGCGTCGGGACGACACGCGGTAGGTGGCCGAGCATATGTAGACAGCCTGTACTGTCTGCACAGACAGCTCATGCTGTCTGCCAGCTTAGTTCATATTTCGCGTCATGCTGGTGCTGCCACGTAGAGGCCTTGCCACTTCAGTATGCCCAGACATGCCTCCATCTCACTCACACAGCGGCCTAGCAGGAAAACACAAGTACTCCCAGCTCTCTCTCGTGGGCATGGCCCTCCCAGGCCATGGGCACAAACACACAAGCCTGTGTACCCACTACGACTTAACAATAAAGTAAGAAGCCTCCGAAGAAGATGTATCATTAACTCCCCGCTACCAGAATACCAAACAAACCCGTTATACTAGCAGTAAGTAGGTACCTGGGTGTTAGTCATCTTACACCTGCTGTCCCTAGTCACCTAGCAGTAAGTAGGTACCTGGGAGTTAATCTTACACCTGCTGTTCCTGGTCACCTAGCAGTAAGTAGGTACCTGGGTGTTAGTCATCTTACACCTGCTGTTCCTGGTCACCTACCAGCAAGTAGGTACCTGGGTGTTAGTCACCTTACACCTGCTGTCCCTGGTCACCTAGCAGTAAGTAGGTACCTGGGTGTTAGTCATCTTACACTTGCTGTCCCTAGTCACCTAGCCGTAAGTAGGTACCTGGGTGTTAGTCATCTTACACCTGCTGTCATTAGTCACCTAGCAGTAAGTAGGTACCTGGGTGTTAGTCATCTTAAACCTGCTGTCCCTAGTCACCTAGCAGTAAGTAGGTACCTGGGTGTTAGTCACCTTACACCTGCTGTCCCTGGTCACCTAGCAGTAAGTAGGTACTTGGGTGTTAGTCATCTTACACCTGCTGTCCCTAGTCACCTATCAGTAAGTAGGTACCTGGGTGTTAGTCATCTTACACCTGCTGTCCCTAGTCACCTAGCAGTAAGTAGGTACCTGGGTGTTAATCATCTTACACCTGCTGTCCCTGGTCACCTAGCAGTAAGTAGGTACCTGGGTGCTAGTCATATTACACCTGCTGTCCCTAGTCACCTAGCAGTAAGTAGGTACCTGGATGTTAGTCATCATACACCTGCTGTCCCTAGTCACCTAGCAGTAAGTAGGTACCTGGGTGTTAGTCATCGTACACCTGCTGTCCATGTTCACCTAGCAGTAAGTAGGTACCTGGAGTATACCTGGGTGTTAGTCATCTTACACCTGCTGTCCCTGTTCGCCTAGCAGTAAGTAGGTACCTGGAGTATACCTGGGTGTTAGTGATCTTACACCTGCTGTTCCTGTTCACCTAGCAGTAAGTAGGTACCTGGAGTTTACCTGGCTATACCTGGGTGTTAGTCATCTTACACCTGCTGTCCCTGTTCACCTAGCAGTAAGTAGGTACCTGGAGTTTACCTGGCTATACCTGGGTGTTAGTCATCTTACACCTGCTGTCCCTGTTCACCTAGCAGTAAGTAGGTACCTGGAGTATACCTGGGTATACCTGGGTGATAGTCATTTTACACCTGCTGTCCCCATTCACCTAGCAGAAAGTAGGTACCTGAGTATACCTGCATGTTAGTCATCTTACACATGCTGTCCCTGTTCACCTAGCAGTAAGCAGGTACCTGGAGAATACCTGGATGTTAGTTGTTTGCTTGCGCCTGCTGTCACTGATCACCTAGCAGTAAGCAGGTACCTGGGTGTTAGAGGACTGGTGTGGGTTGCATCCTGGGGAACAAGATTGAAGGACCACAGTGCAAATTAAACGGACAGTCCTCGATGACGCCCTGACTTTCTTAGGTTATCCTGGGTGGCTAACCCTCCCTACCCTGGGTTATCCTGGGTGGCTAACCCTCCCTACCCTGGGTTATCCAGGGTGTCTAACCCTCCATACCCTGGGTTATACTGGGCGGCTAACCCTCCCTACCCTGGGTTATCCTGGGTGGCTAAACCTCCCTACCCTCGGTTATCCAGGGTGGCTAACCCTCCCTACCCTGGGTTATACTGGGTGGCTAAACCTCCCTACCCTGGGTTATCCTGGGTGGCTAACCCTCCCTTCCCTGGGTTATCCTGGGTGGCTAACCCTTCCTACCCTAGGTTATCCTGGGTGGCTAACCCTCCCTACCCTGGGTTATCCAGGGTGGCTAACCCTCCATATCCTGGATTATCCAGAGTGGCTAACCCTCCCTACCCTGGGTTATCTTGGGTGGCTAACCCTCCCTACCCCGGGTTATCCTGGGTGGCTAACCCTCCCCACCCTGGGTTATCCTGGGCGGCTAACTCTCCCACCCCTGGGTTATCCTGGGTGACTAACCCTCTCTAGCCTGGGTTATCCTGGGTGGCTAACCCTCCCTACCCTGGGTTATCCTGGGTGGCTAACCCTCCCTACCCTGGGTTATCCTGGGGTGACTAACCCTCCCTACCCTGGGTTATCCTGGGTGACTAACCCTCCCTACCCTGGGTTATCCTTGGTGGGTAACCCTCCCTACCCTGGGTTATCCTGGGTGGCTAACCCTCCCTACCCTGGGTTATCCTTTGTGGCTAACCCTCCCTACCCTGGGTTATCCTGAGTGGCTAGCCCTCCCTACTCTGGGTTATCCTGGGTGACTAACCCTCCTTTCCCTGGGTTATCCTGGGTGGCTAACCCTCCCTACCCTGGGTTATCCTGGGTGGCTAACCCTCCCTACCCTGGGTTATCCTTGGAGGCTAACCCTCCCTACCCTGGGTTATCCTAGGTGGTTAACCCTCCCTACCCTGGGTTATCCTGGGTGGCTAACCCTCCCTACCCTGGGTTATCCTGGGTGGCTAACCCTCCCTACCCTGGGTTATCCTGGATGGCTAACCCTCCCTACCCTGGGTTATCCTGGGTGGATAACCCTCCCTACCCTGGGTTATCCTGGGTGGCTAAACCTCCCTACCCTGGGTTATCCTGGGTGGCTAACCCTCCCTACTCTGGGTTATCCTGGGTGGCTAACCCTCCCTACCCTGGGTTATCCAGGGTGGCTAACCCTCCCTACCCTGGGTTATCCTGGGTGACTAGCCCTCCCTACCCTGCGTTATCCTGGGTGGCTAACCCTCCCTACCCTGGGTTATCCTGGGTGGCTAACCCTCCCTGCCCTGGGTTATCCTGGATGGCTAACCCTCCCTACCCTGGGTTATCGTGGGTGGATAACCCTCCCTGCCCTGGGTTATCCTGGGTTGCTGAACCTCCCTACCCTGGGTTATCCTGGGTGGCTAACCCTCCCTACTCTGGGTTATCCTGGGTGGCTAACCCTCCCTACCCTGGGTTATCCTGGGTGACTAGCCCTCCCTACCCTGGGTTATCCTGGGTGGCTAACCCTTCCTACCCTGGATTATCCTGGGTGGCTAACCCTCCCTACCCTGGATTATCCTGGGTGGCTAACCCTCCCTACCCTGGGTTATCCTGGGTGGCTAACCCTCCCTACACTGGGTTATCCTGGGTGGCTAACCCTCCCTACCCTGGGTTATCCTGGGTGGCTAACCCTCCCTACCCTGAGTTATCCTGGGTGACTACCCCTCCCTACCCTGAGTTATCCTGGGTGGCTAGACCTCCCTACCCTGGGTTATCCTGGGTGACTAGCCCTCCCTACCCTGGGTTATCCTGGGTGACTAGCCCTCCCTACCCTGGGTTATCCTGGGTGACTAGCCCTCCCTACCCTGGGTTATCCTGGGTGACTAGCCCTCCCTACCCTGGGTTATCCTGGGTGACTAGCCCTCCCTACCCTGGGCTATCCTGAGTGGCTAACCCTCCCTACCCTGGGTTATCCTGGGTGACTAGCCCTTCCTACCCTGGGTTATCCTGGGTGACTAGCCCTTCCTACCCTGGGTTATCCTGGGTGACTAGCCCTCCCTACCCTTGGTTATCCTGGGTGGCTAACCCTCCCTACTCTGGGTTATCCTGGGTGACTAGCCCTCCCTACCCTGAGTTATCCTGGGTGACTAGCCCTCCCTACCCTGGGTTATCCTGGGTGACTAACTCTCCCTACTTTGGGTTATCCTGGGTGACTACCCCTTCCTACCCTGGGTTATCCTGGGTGAGTACCCCTCCCTACCCTGTGGAGGAGCTAGCCCTCCCTACCCTGTGGAGGAGCTAGCCCTCCCTACCCTGTGGAAGAGCTAGCCCTCCCTACCCTGTGGAGGAGCTAGCCCTCCCTACCCTGCGGAGGAGCTAGCCCTCCCTACCCTGTGGAGGAGCTAGCCCTCCCTACCCTGTGGAGGAGCTAGCCCTCCCTACCCTGCGGAGGAGCTAGCCCTCCCTACCCTTCGGAGGAGCTAGCCCTCCCTACCCTGCGGAGGAGCTAGCCCTCCCTACCCTGCGGAGGAGCTAGCCCTCCCTACCCTGCGGAGGAGCTAGCCCTCCCTACCCTGCGGAGGAGCTAGCCCTCCCTACCCTGTGGAGGAGCTAGCCCTCCCTACCCTGCGGAGGAGCTAACCCTCCCTACCCTCTGGAGGAGCTAGCCCTCCCTACCCTTTGGAGGGGCTAGCCCTCCCTACCTTGTGGAGGAGCTAGCCCTCCCTACCCTGTGGAGGAGCTAGCCCTCCCTACCCTGTGGAGGAGCTAGCCCTCCCTACCCTGTGGAGGAGCTAGCCCTCCCTACCCTGTGGAGGAGCTAGCCCTTCCTACCCTGTGGAGGAGTTAGCCCTCCCTACCCTGTGGAGGAGCTAGCCCTCCCTACCCTGTGGAGGAGCTAGCCCTCCCTACCCTGTGGAGGAGCTAGCCCTTCCTACCCTGTGGAGGAGCTAGCCCTCCCTACCCTGTGGAGGAGCTAGCCCTCCCTACCCTGTGGAGGAGCTAGCCCTCCCTACCCTGTGGAGGAGCTAGCCCTCCCTACCCTGTGGAGGAGCTAGCCCTTCCTACCCTGTGGAGGAGCTAGCCATCCCTACCCTGCGGAGGAGCTAGCCCTCCCTACCCTGCGGAGGAGCTAGCCCTTCCTTCCCTCGGGAGGAGCTAGCCCTTCCTACCCTGTGGAGGAGCTAGCCCTCCCTACCCTGCGGAGGAGCTAGCCCTCCCTACCCTGCAGAGGAGCTAGCCCTTCCTACCCTCGGGAGGAGCTAGCCATCCCTGTTAGCACATGTGGAACTACTGATCTACCTCTACCCATACCTACGCCTACACCTGTATAAGGGGATGAGCATATCACTCCTCCCAGTGTACACATCTACAACAGTCAGACGGACACCACACATGTAACCTCCCTGGAAGCTGGAGATAGGTTACATGTACAGGACCTTCCTGCAATGAATGAGGAGTCAGTCATGCCACAGGCACCAACAGAGGACACTCATTTAACCATCGTACCTGTTAAGGTGATAAGTGTTAAAGGAAAGAAACTAACTCAGAAATGCCTTCCCCTGGATAGGCATTGGATTCGCCTGACCTTCCTCAAATTATAACGAACTTGTAGAAAAAAATTGAGTATCTTGAACAGATGCTGACAAGTTTAATGAATATATGTAGTCAGGATGATGCTCCTGAGTACGTTGGTGATGTCAGAAGTGCAGCAATCTCCGCTCAGTTTCAAGACTCGCTTCAAGACTCGCCTTCGAACTGGCTGGCAAAATGTCGAAAAATGCTTAAACTAAAAGGGTCTGAATGTAAACATATGTATGTCAGAAAGAACTTGCCACATTCACTCCTTGCCTTGCAGAGTCGAGTTAACATGCAGTGTCATGGTGTCAAAGTATACGCAGAATAACAAAAAAAGGCACAATACCGTGACTGGAACGATACACAAATAACCCGCACATAAAAGAGAGAAGCTTACGACGACTTTGTAAATGGTCCAAGTCGGACCGAAACGTCGTTGTAAGCTTCTCTTTTATGTGCGGGTTATTTGTGTATACGAAGAAGATTTTTCCATAAACATTTTTAATCTCTATGCTCCAGCGAACCAGCTTCGACCTGGTGCTTTACCAGACCGCATCAGCAGTGAACCTACGCTCATTCTTGGAGATTTTAATGCCAGACATAAGAATATTGGTGGGTCTATAACAATCACCAGTGGAACTAAACTAGTGAAATTACTAAATGAGCATGATAATGTTCGAATTGTGGGCACTACTGAGCCTACTCACATATATGGTGGCATACTAGATCTGTGCTTCGGATTTAATACATAATATACGATGCATGACTGTCATAGTTGATAATCTTCTATCTGATCACTTCCCAAGACTCACAACTGTCAATCTTGATCACATCTCCAGCAATCAAGAAGCTAAATTCAGAAGGAGGAAACTTATTCTCAACCCAGAACACAGAGATAACTTTATTAACCACTTGGATCAATGGTATAAGAATTACGAGCCCATTGGCACACAAAAATTTAACGATGATTTAGTTACCACTATTGAGACTGTCCTCACAGATCAAGTGGGCAGGAAAAGAAAGCATAGACCTTCCACTATAAATAACAATAAAAACCAATGTAAATACTTTAATGATCCAGAGCTACGCAATCTAACACGTGCAGCAGCTGGGAGGATTGGTAAAGCATACCGTGAATGTAGAACCCCAGACCTGCTCAGAACGTTCCAAGCTGCACTAACAAATGCAAGGAATAGAAAGCAAGAACTTAGGCAACAGGAATGGGAACAATTTGTTAGTGGATTAAATAGGTCCACCCCTTTAAGTTTGGCTTGGAAAGGTATAAATAAAATAACCAGGAAAAAACTGGCAATGTTGTTAATCCCTTTTCTCTTGAAAAAGCAAATGGCCTCATAAATGACTGGTCCAAAACATCCAGGCATGAAAACCTTCCATCTCATATTAAAAAAAAATTAAAGAGTACTTCTGAGGAAATGTTGAAACTGATTAATTTTATGAGCCAAAATACTGATGAGTGATTGCCTCTTCACCGAGTATGAATTAGATAATGCATTAACTAAAGGTCGATCAGCTGCTCCTGGAGAGGATAGTATAACCTATGATATATAATATAATACTGTATAATACCAGTTACATTGAGGGAGTTCTTCCTACTTCCTGCCCACCATTTCCTCTGGGGGGGGTCTCACTGTGATTCCCGTGGAATTCAGTTAGAGGCTTTTCTTACCACCCACCCCCTCCATGTTTTAAATACAGGTACTCACACCCATTTTGATCCTCGGACTCATACTCTCTCTTGCATCGATCTCTCAGTCTGCTCTTCCTCCGCCGCATTATACTTCACTTGGTCTGTTCTCCCGGACTTATATGACAGCAATCATTTCCCAATCATTCTTACTTCCCCTTCATATTCGCCACCTCTTCGCACCCCACGCTGGCAATTTGATCGGGCAAATTGGAACCTTTACTCACATCTAACTGTTTTTAAAGAGGTTCCTTTTTCGTCCTCCATTGATGAGCTTTTACACCTCTTCTCGTCCTTCGTTTTCACCCCAGCTTCTCATTCTATACCCCAAACTTTGGGCAGGCATTCTCAGAAATGCGTGCCTTGGTGGTCTCCTGCTTGTGCTCGTGCAGTACGTTTGAAACGCGCTGCATGGGGCAGGTATCGGTACAATAGAACCACAGAGAGACTCCTTGATTTTAAACAGAAGCGTGCGATCGCTCGCCGTGTCATCCGTGACGCTAAACGCACTTGCTGGTGAGATTATGTCTCCACCATCACCTCTGCTTCCTCTATGAGTGCAGTCTGGAAAAAAGTACGAAAACTGAGTGGTAAATATTCTCCTGACCCGGCTCCTGTTCTGCAGGTTGCCGGTGTTGATATAGCAAACCCACTAGATGTTGCCAATGAAATTGGCAATCATCTGGTCCGTATTTCTCAGGGACTCCATCTATGCCCCTCATTTCTTTCCTCAAAGTCTGCCAGACAGTTAGCACCCTTGGACTTTCCTTCTCTCAGAGAAGAACAGTATAATGTGCCTTTTACACTTCAAGAACTGGAGGCAACACTCTCAGCTTGTCGATCATCGGCAGCTGGGCCCGACGACATTCATATTCGTATGCTACAACATTTACATCAGTTAGCCCTTGCAGTCCTATTACGCCTTTACAATCTTATTTGGTCACAAGGAGTTCTTCCACAGCTGTGGAAATCTGCCATTGTTCTCCCTTTCCGCAAACCAGGCACTACGGGACATGAAACCTCCCACTATCGTCCCATTGCTCTTACCAGTGCAGTTTGCAAAGTAATGGAATGCCTAGTAAATAGACGTTTAGTGTGGTATTTAGAGACACACAACAGTCTCTCCACTCGTCAATATGGCTTTCGTAAGGGACGTTCTACCATAGACCCCTTACTACGCTTGGATACGTATGTTCGTAATGCCTTTGCGAATAACCACTCAGTTATTGCCATATTTTTTGACCTTGAGAAGGCATATGACACAACTTGGAGGTATAATATTTTAGCCCAAGCCCACTCCTTAGGCCTTCGAGGCAATCTACCATCCTTCCTTAAGAACTTTTTAACTGACAGGCATTTCCGTGTTCGGGTTAATAATGTGCTCTCCCCGGACTTTATCCAAGCTGAAGGTGTCCCCCAGGGATGTGTTCTGAGCACAACACTTTTTCTCCTTGCTATTAATGATTTGGCCTCTAGTCTTCCATCAAATATTTGGTCATCACTCTATGTTGATGACTTCGCTATTGCCTGTGCAGGCGCTGACTGTCACCTCATTACAGTTTCTCTCCAACATGCAGTCGACCGTGTTTCCAATTGGGCCACCACACGTGGGTTTAAATTTTCCAGCACTAAAACCCACCAAATCACTTTCACTAGACGCTCTGTCATCTCCGATCATCCTTTGTACCTCTATGGCTCCCGTATCCCTGAACGTGATACAGTCAAGTTTCTGGGCCTCCTCTTTGATCATAGGTTATCCTGGAAACCTCACATTACCTCTCTGAAGGCAACTTGTCACAGCCGGCTGAACCTTCTTAAAACCCTTGCTCATCTTTCATGGGGAGCTGATTGTCGAACCCTCCTTCGCCTACATTCCACCCTTATTTTATCGAAACTTGATTATGGTGACCAGATCTATTCAGCGGCATCTCCTGCTACTCTCTCTAGTCTTAACCCCATTCATCACCAAGGATTACGTTTATGCCTTGGTGCTTTTCGCTCTATCCCTGTCGAGAGCCTCTATGCAGAAGCGAACGTTCCATCCTTATCCGATCACCGTGATGCCCATTGCCTGCGCTACTATGTACGCTCTCGTGATCTCCGCAATCCTTCCATTTATAGAATGGTCACTGATATTAGTAGACATTCTTTATTTGTTCGCCGCCCCTGTTTACTCCGTCCCTTCTCTCTTCACCTTCATTCGCTCTTGTCTTCTCTTCAACTACCACCTTTCTATGTACATGTAGCATCTCACTTTTCCCTACCCCCCTGGGAAGTTCCAGCTGTTCGAGTCTGTTCTTTCTCCCTCCCTTGCTCGAAAGCCCAACTGTCTACGGTCGCTTCCCGCTCTCTTTTTCTTGACCACTTTCACTCTCATTCTCATGCCATTGCTGTGTACACAGATGGCTCTAAGTCTTCTGACGGCGTAGGATTCGCAGCAGTGTTTCCGGACAGCATCGTACAAGGGCATTTACTATCTTCAGCTAGTATTTTTACTGCTGAATTATATGCCATCCTTACAGCACTTATCCATATTGCATCTATGCCTGTGTCATCATTTTTGGTTGTCTCAGACTCCCTTAGTGCTTTACAGGCTATACAAAAATTTGATACACCTCACCCCTTAGTCCTCCGTATCCAACTTTGGCTACGCCGCATCTTTACCAAGCATAAAGATATTGTTTTTTGTTGGGTCCCTGGTCATGTTGACGTACAGGGCAATGAACAGACAGACACTGCTGCGCGGTCAGCAGTACATGACCTACCAGTTTCTTATAGAGGTATTCCATTTACGGACTATTTTGCTGCAATATCTTCCCACCTTCACACCCGTTGGCAACAACGTTGGTCTACTATGCTCGGCAACAAACTTCAATCTATTAAACCGAGTAAAGGTTACTGGCCATCTTATCACCAGTGTCGAGGTTGAGAGACTACTCTCTCCCGTCTTCGCATTGGCCATACTCGTCTTACTCATGGATATCTCATGGAGAGGCGTCTTGCTCCTCTCTGTGAGAATTGCCAAGCTCCATTATCAGTCAGCCACATTCTGTTGGACTGCCCACTTTATCAACGAGCACGCAGAATTTACCTCTGTCGTCGTCTTCGCTCCGCTGCTCTCTCTTTACCTTCCCTTCTCGCTGATGGACCCACCTTTCATCCGGACTCTCTCACTGACTTTTTGACAACAACTGACTTACTTCACAAATTCTGATACCTTCAGCCCTTTCTACTTCAATCTCTTGCTACCCTCTACCCCCGTACTATCCCCTGCCCCGCTGTTTTCTGTAACCTGCTGATCATCCCCCCTCCCTTCTGCCATCCAATACCCTCGCTTCCTTCCCTACCCTGCAGCGCTGTATAGCCCTTGTGGCTTAGCGCTTCTTTTTGATTATAATAATAATCTTCCTACTTCCTGGACCAATTTATTTATTTATTTTATGTCTTTGCAAACAGTACATTGAGAGTTTGTATTTACAATAGTGAGTTGCACTAGGCATTATGGGCCAACTTAACATTATTGACTTACAGTCTACTTAATACTAAGGAGTATATCATAGTTGTACAGTAGGATAGTAATTATTTCATAGTTGTACAGTAGAATATTAATTATAAGTGAATCAAAATTTGTATAATACAAAGATATATTTATATTCTAAAATGCTTTTTGTGAAAAACAATGATTCAATTATATTCCTGTCAACAATGGATAAAAGGTTCAATGTGATTGTTTCAGTTATGATGTGGGAGTACATAGGTGAGTAAGTGTGTACTGAGTATTTAACATTTAGTCTAGGGTGATTAAGTGGCTTTTGAGAAGAGTCTTAAATTGATTTTCAGACTGGGTTACTTTAATATCTTCTGGTAATGAATTCCATATTTTGGGGCCCTTTATGTGCATAGAATTTTTACACAGTGTGATATGGGCATGAGGTATATCAAAAAGAGATCTGTGTCTTATGCTGTGGTCATGTGTCCTGTTTAGGTTGGTGAGGAGAAGTTTGAGTGGGGGGTTTATATTTGCATGTATTGTTCTGTGTATATAGTAGGCACATGAATAAGTATGGACTTAATGGTAAGCAGAGTCAGACTTTTGAAAATTGGCAGAGTATGCTGGCGAGAGTGGGAATTTGTTATCATTTTTTCTGCTGCCTTTTGCTGGGTTATTAGGGGTTTTAGGTGATTCGATGTTGTTGATCCCCATGCACAAATTCCGTATGTAAGATAAGGGTATATAAGTGAATGGTACAGTGCCAGGAGAGCTGATTGTGGAACGTAGTGCCTTATCTTTGATAGTATGCCTACAGTCTTGGAGATTTCCTTGGTGATTTGTTGTGTGTGTGTCCGGAACTTAAGGTTACTGTCAAGGTGGATACCTAGGAATTTTCTCTCTTTGAGTCTTGTGACTGATGATCCATTTAGTGTAATGTTAATTGGATCATTTGCAGCTTTGTTTCCAAACTGAATGAAATAGGTTTTATCAGTGTTCAGGGTAAGTTTGTTAGTCATCATCCAGGCAGATATTTTCTGTAATTCAGCATTGACCGTGTTTACTAGTATGACTGTGTTTGGGTGGGAAAAGACATATGTTATGTCATCTGCAAATAATATGGATTTGAGTAGCTGTGATGCATTCGGTAGATCACTGATATAGATGAGAAAGAGGAGTGGTCCAAGGACGCTTCCTAGTGGGATTCCTACTGTGATTGGTTGGGTGGAGGAGTTTGCATCATTTGCATACACATATTGAGTTCTGTTACGAAGGAATGACTTTAGGTAGTTGACGGAGTGGCCTCTGATACCATAGTGCATTAATTTGGAGTACAGCAGTTCATGGTCGACTGTATCAAAAGCGTTACGTAAATCAACGAAAATGCCCAGCGGGACTTATTTCTTTTCAAGTGCGATATATATTAGTTCTAGCATGTTTATGATAGCATCATTTGTGCTTTTATTATTCTTGAATCCAAACTGACAAGGGTTTAATATGTTGTGTGAAACGAGGTAGGAATAGATCCGCCTATGAATTAATTTTTCAAAGATTTTAGAGAGCAGTGGTAAGTTAGATATTGGTCTATAGTTATTCAAGTCAGCTTGGTCACCTCCTTTATGGATCGGAGTGACCCTCGCTATTTTGAGGATTGTTGGGAAGGTAGATGATTCAATGGATTTGTTAAAGAGCGTTGCAATAATTGGTGGCAATACTTGAGAAGCTTTTTTGTACATAAAATCAGGCAAGTTGTTTATGTCTCCTGCCTTGTTTTTAAGGGTGTTTATGATGAGCATAACTTCAGTGGGGTTGGTTGGAGCTAGGAATAGCGTATTTGGGTAGGTTCCTATGAGTTAGTCTGATGGACGGGCGTTTGTGCTTGGTATTTTGTTTGCTAGATTTTTTCCTATGGTGGAGAAGAAAACATTAAGTCTGTTTGCTGTTTCGGTTGGAGTGAGTAGGGGTTCATCTGATTTTGTTAGTTTGATTCCTTTGTTTTCGGATAACTTTTTAGTTCCAAGAATTTCAGATAGAGTTTTCCAGGTTTTTTCATATCACCTTTGATGTTATGTAATCTATTTTCATAATACAAATTTTTTGACCTTCTTATCAGGCTGGTAAGTGCTGACGAGTAATTTCTCGACTGTTCTCTAGTTATTTGACCCATTCTATACTGTTTTTCATATTTGTTCTTTGTGTTAATGGATTTGAGGATACTTGGTGATAGCCAGGGATTATTCAGTCTCTTTGCTGTGATCTGTTTAGTTTTTCTGGAGCAATGTCTGTTGTAGAGGCATTGGGCTTTTTTTTAGAAAATTATTTATACATTCATTCATATCTGTATATGTTTCGAGCTCATTTTGCCAATCGATGTTATTCATAGCTGCTATAAAGTTGTTAACTGCTGTCTCGTTATGTAGTCTGAAGGTTACTTTAGTAATGTCTTGTGGCAGTTTGCCCAGATTAGTTATGAGAAAGGTTGGGTAGTGGTCTGTAGTGTTGTCCGTGATTATGCCTGATTTTAAAGCGGATTTGGTGTTTGTCCAGATGTGGTCTATTAAGGAGATGCTTGTCTCGGAGATTCTTGTAGGTTTAGATATTGCTGGTAGCAACAGGCAGTTACTCATTGTGTTTGTGAATTCGGTTACTTGTGGGTCCTGGTCGTGTAGTATGTTTATGTTGAAATCACCTGTTAGTAGTAGGTGGTCTTTATTCATGTGTGCATCATTAATCATATCATACCACGGGCGGTATTGAACCCGCGGTCAGCGAGTCTCAAAACTCCAGACCGTCGCGTTAGCCACTAGACCAGCTAGCCACAATAAGATTCGTCCAACTAGGTATATTTCTACACCATAGGAAGGTTAGCATAGGCACCACTGTGACCACAAATGCAAGTTTTTACAGACGAATCTCCAGCTAGCGTGGCCGTAACGAACTCTAGCTCAAGTCCCCTCAATGCCGTCAACATGACTTATTGTGGTTAGCTGGTCTAGTGGCTAACGCGACAGTCTGGAGTTTTGAGACTCTCTAACCGCGGGTTCAATCCTACCCGTGGTATGGTTTGTTTGCAATCGTGTCATTACGATTTCGTGAATCAGTAATCATGTTTCCTAGTTTTTCACTAAAGTGATAAATGTTTGACTGTGGTACTCTGTAGATGTTTATAACTGTGAGGGTTTTGCAGGTCTTTTGATTTAAATTTGGCTATGATATTTTCTCCATGTTAGTCCCTTGTGCAAGATTTATTGATACATTCGAGTTGATTTGAGTAGTATAGCTGTTCCTGCCCCTTGCTGGTCTGTTGTGTATGGCTTAAGCCAGGTTTCTGTGAGTGTGATGATTGATATATTGGAATGAAGGGAACTGAGTAATGTTGTGAGGTCATCATAATGTTCGCTCAAAGATCTGACATTGTAGTTAAAGTTGGTAATGTTATTGTTTGCACTGAGTAATGTCTTTGTTTGGTCTGCTGTGTGGTAATTATAGTTGCTGGTTGATTCATGTAATTCATTTTGTAAAAAGTTTACATCAGGATCTATGTCTGTAATCATAGGATGAGAGTAATTTTACAAACTAGATTTTCTGAGTAAAATGATATAAGATTTATATTGAATCTACAACTAGACTTATGACTAAGACTCCGTGATTAATCTAAAACTTGTAAAAATTTGAAAGAAAAAGGGATTATTACAGAATTGATAATTCAGTTATACACTTAAGTATCTAATAGCACCTTAATTATTTTAACAAGTGAGTTTATGAGCTACAGTAGATAATTACAGTTAAAATACAA
This sequence comes from Cherax quadricarinatus, assembly GCF_038502225.1. NCBI lineage: Eukaryota > Metazoa > Arthropoda > Malacostraca > Decapoda > Parastacidae > Cherax > Cherax quadricarinatus. The sequence goes on from NC_091311.1 coordinate 16,948,030, forward strand.
GAGCTAATGGATATAATAGTAAAATAATGTATTAAAAGTAAAATCAGTAGCACCTGAGGTAGTCTACAGCACCTGGAGTATTTTAATGGCAAAATAGTGAACTTATTACACTTTAGCACCTGAGAATAGCACCTTGATTATTTTAACAATTGTGAATATATGAACTAAGGTTGTTATATAAAACTAAAATAAAAGAGAAAATATATAAGGGACTAAATTAAGTAATGGTGAACAAAGTTCAATGGACAGATAGTCACTATGATATAATATTGAGCTGGGAGTAAGATCTGATTTGTAATGTATAATAAGTTGAGGAATTAATTGCACTATAAAAAGTAGAGAAATATGAGGTAGCTGGTACTAGCTAGCACTAGCTGGTACTAGCTAGCACTAGCTGGTACTAGCTAGCACTAGCTGGTACTAGCTAGCACTAGCTGGTACTAGCTAGCATTAGCTGGTACTAGCTAGCACTAGCTGGTACTAGCTAGCACTAGCTGGTACTAGCTAGCATTAGCTGGTACTAGCTAGCACTAGCTGGTACTAGCTAGCATTAGCTGGTACTAGCTAGCACTAGCTGGTACTAGCTAGCACTAGCTGGTACTACCTAGCACTAGCTGGTACTAGCTAGCACTAGCTGGTACTAGCTAGCATTAGCTGGTACTAGCTAGCACTAGCTGGTACTAGCTAGCATTAGCTGGTACTAGCTAGCACTAGCTGGTACTAGCTAGCACTAGCTGGTATTAGCTAGCATTAGCTGGTACTAGCTAGCACTAGCTGGTACTACCTAGCACTAGCTGGTACTAGCTAGCACTAGCTGGTACTAGCTAGCATTAGCTGGTACTACCTAGCACTAGCTGGTACTAGCTAGCACTAGCTGGTACTAGCTAGCACTAGCTGGTACTAGCTAGCACTAGCTGGTACTACCTAGCACTAGCTGGTACTAGCTAGCACTAGCTGGTACTACCTAGCACTAGCTGGTACTAGCTAGCACTAGCTGGTACTAGCTAGCATTAGCTGGTACTAGCTAGCACTAGCTGGTACTAGCTAGCACTAGCTGGTACTAGCTAGCTGTGGAGAAATTTTCTCCAGGAGGGGGGTATCAGCCCCCTTCAGCCCTTTCAGCCCTGAGGGGCCAAGCCTCTCAGCCCTGAGGGGCCACTCAGAAGGGGCGAGCGTCTTGTTTACTGCTAGAGTGAGTAATTGATCACAGATGCTATGCCACGTAATCAAGTGACCTCTGCTCCTTGCAGCGGTGTTGCAACGTGTATTTTTATAAGAGACAGTACATCTCTTACTTAGCAGGACAATTAAGGAAAATCCTGCTCCCACTTTATTACCATAGTAAAAATAGTGTACATTGTTGTCTACGCTTAAGACAGCAAGAAACAAACATTCTGCTTTGCTTCATCGAGGAGGTGACAAGGATGCAAGGTACTAGGTCAGCGTTTTTTTTGTGTATTAGGGCAGAAAAAAAGAAAAAAAAAAAAATTCTGTTGAGATTTTTGGCCTTACCTGCCGTGTTTATTATAACTATATATAATGAACACTTAGCTGATAAATGACAGCAAATCGTCTACACAGCCGCCCCTGCAGACGAGGTCTAGAAGCTGTCGAAACCATCACAACAGTGGGCTGTCAAGAGATACAATTTGTAAGTATAAATTACCCCTAGGGGGTGTTATGTCAGCATATTTCATTCGATGATGGCTGACGAAATACTTACTTGTTTGGACTCAAAAGTCCACACCTTACTGCCGATTATAGGTTGATTACAAACTCCTTGTGACTCAAGAATTGCGCAATCCCCCGATCTACAAGAAATTCGTAACATACCTTGCTCTTTGTAACGTGAGCTATGGTGTTCTCAACACCTTCGACAGATATCGGTGACTTGATAGAAGCTGAAGTGTCCTTGGATGTCCACGTCTTCCATTGTCTAGGAAACACACACTGGTACACTATGTTCCACAAGATTTGTCTTTATTGTTCACAATGTATCACAAGAGAAGCTGATCACACCTCTCTTATGTTTATCGTGTTTTGTGAGACACTTTGTCCACACTAACGCACGGATCAGTGTTCTTTGTTGGTTATCCTGGCGTCAGTGTCACTCTTAGTAGAGTCAAAGATAGTCTGCCAGACGCTACAGCGCTCCATGCCGTCACTGCCCCCAGCACAAAAAAAAACGCTGACCTAGTACCTTGCATCCTTGTCACCTCCTCGATGAAGCAAAGCAGAATGTTTGTTTCTTGCTGTCTTAAGCGTAGACAACAATGTACACTATTTTTACTATGGTAATAAAGTGGGAGCAGGATTTTCCTTAATTGTCCTGCTAAGTAAGAGATGTACTGTCTCTTATAAAAATACATGTTGCAACACCGCTGCAAGGAGCAGAGGTCACTTGATTACGTGGCATAGCATCTGTGATCAATTACTCACTCTAGCAGTAAACAAGACGCTCGCCCCTTCTGAGTGGCCCCTCAGGGCTGAGAGGCTTGGCCCCTCAGGGCTGAAAGGGCTGAAGGGGGCTGATACCCCCCTCCTGGAGAAAATTTCTCCACACTGGGGGGCGGCGGAGGTTCGCTGCAGGTGAACTATTCATCACTTAACATTAATTTAATTTTCTCACTCGCCACCACTGCTGCTTGTCTTTTCTGAACAGCTTTAGTCTGTGTGGTTTCTGGAGAATCACTAATTTTGTTTTCAACACTGTGTAATTCTAACGGCACTAGTTTATTTATTGTCCGCTTATTCACTACACCTTTGCTCAAAACATCAACTGTCCTGATGATTCCATTTGCATCAGGATATATGGTCACAATTTTTCCAAGTGGCCATTGGGACCTCGGACCATCATTGTCGATAATCACTATGTCACCAGGTCTTAAGGACTTATGATTTTCAGGAACACCAGCTCCATAGAAGTGTTCTCTCAATGAGGTGAGATAGTCTTCTCGCCAAATTTTCTCCCAACATTCAATCACTTTATTAAGGTGTTTGAATTTAAGTCTGAGTTGCTCAGGTTCGAAATAAGTAGGATCCTCTATGATTTCTTTATCATTCATGGGAGGAACAGGTTCGAGCCTTCTGCCATGGAGTAAATGAGATGGACTTAACACTTCTAAATTGTCCAGATCATCGGTAACATAAGTTAGAGGTCTGTTGTTGACTCTATTTTCTATTTCAATCACAACTGTACGGAATTCTTCTAAGTCTATTCTCTGACGATGAAGAGTCTTCCTTAAACAACGTTTTACAATGCCGATCATTCTTTCATAAAATCCGCCGTGCCATGGAGATTTAGGAGGAATGTATCTCCAACGACATCTGCGTTGATTCAGCATCTGTTGTACTTCTGGTTGATCAAAGATCTTGCTTATATAAGCAGCACCAGCAACAAAGTTCGTTGCATTATCTGAAATCATCAGTCTGGGACATGCCCTTCTGGCTGCAAACCTTCTGAATAATTTGATAAAAGTTTCAGCAGACATGTCAGTGGCTACTTCTAGATGTACTGCTCTAGTTGTAGCACAAGTGAACAAACAGATGTACACCCTGATGGGAACTTTGTCAACTGTTTTGGTTAAAATTATTGGTCCAGTATAATCTACACCTGTCACCTCAAATGGAGTGACATGACAAACTCTTTCAGAGGGATATGGAGGTGGACCTGGATACTGACATACTCGCATATCGTAGTGACGACAAGTAATACAGTCCTTTATTTGTTTTTTCACACTTTGTCGACCTTGAGGTATCCAGTAGGATTGTCGTATATGACAAAGTGTGTCAGCTACCCCACCATGTAACACGTTACTGTGGGCGTTTTGCACAATCAGTTTTGTTAGCCAATGATTCTTGGAGATCAATATTGGATGTATGGCTTCTCTAGGTAGTGAAGAATTATGAATTCTTCCTCGACATCTTATAATCTTTTCTGAGTCGAGATAAAGTCCTAAAGAATTAATCATAACAGGTTTCTTTGGGGATTTATCTTGTGTTTCTAGAAATTTATATTCTGTAGAGAAAACGTCTTTCTGTATTAGTTTCACCCAGTATTTAATGGGTTCAAGACATTCATAATCAGGTTTTATTCCTTTAATGAATTTAAAGACAAGAGCTGTAACTCTTAAGAGTTTACCCAAAGATGAGTATTTAGATCCATCAATGACTATTTCTGTTGTGTCTGCAGTATTTACACAACTTATTTCCGCTGTGTTCAAGCAGAATGTTTCTTCTGGCATAATGTGAGCTTTTTGCTGAGGCCAGTTATTTTCATTAGAGAGCCAGTTCGGTCCGTGGAGCCATAATTTATTATTCACAAATTTCTTGAGTGGGACACCACGTGACAACATGTCAGCTGGATTCTCTTGGGTAGAGACGTGAAGAAAGAGATCATCTCTCTGCATCTCTTTTATTTCTGCTACTCTGTTCTGTACATAGACCAACTTACTCTTATTATTTCTTAACCACTGGAGAACTGCCTCATTATCACTCCAGATCACGGTTTTTTCAATAGTGAGATGATCAAGTACTTTGTTGAGATAGACAGCTAATTTTGTACCTACATAGAGTGCTGTCAGTTCCAATTGTGGTACTGTTCTGACCTTCAAGGGTGCTACCCTGGCCTTTGAAGTAATTAGTGTACTTCATTCAGCATTACTCATGTAAGCTACAGCGCCATAACCTCTGGTTGACGCATCACAGAACACATGTAATGTGTACTTGTTTCCCTCTTGACCTATTTGTCTGGGAAATTTAATTTGATGAAGTTGTTTAAACTCCCTGGATATTTCATCCCATGCTTGACTCATTTCTAGAGGCAAGTTCTCATCCCATCCAATTTTGAGTTTCCATGCATCTTGCATAAGCATTTTACCCTTTATGGTAATTGGTGAGACGAGTCCTAGAGGATCAAAACATTGTGATACCTCTGACAGTAAACTACGTTTAGTGAGTGTACTGCATGATTTATTGTTTATCCTTTTGAGACTCAAAGTATCTTCCTGTGTGTTCCAATTAACTCCCAGCATATTGTTGCAATCAGGAATTTCAGTTTCAGGGAAATCTTCTTTGATAAGTTCCCTTAATTGCTTTGAATTTGTATTCCACATCCTTAGAGGCATATTTGCTTCTTTCATCTCCTTGTTAGCTTCTCTGTATAAGGATTTCAAATCCTCCTCTTTATTCACAGTACCTTGAAGATTGTCCACAAAGAAACTTTTCTTTAAGACTTCTTTGAAGGGACTTTCAGATTTCTTCAAATGTGTATTTAGAGTAGCTTCTAGTAAGAATGGAGAGGATGTTGCACCAAATAATACTGATTTGAAACGATAAGTTTTCACAGGACTTTGAGGATCATGTGGATTTTCAGGCCACAAGAATCGAGTATAATCTCTATCTATTTCTTGTAGTCCTACTCTTAAGAAAGCCTTGGAAATATCAGCCGTGTAGGCATATGGGTTTGTGCGAAATTTCATAAGCACGTCTCCAAGCTTCTCAGTTAGTGAGGGTCCGGTCATCAGACAGTCATTAAGACTTGCTACATCTTTATTTGCACGTGCGCTGCAATTATATACAACACGTAGTGGAGAGGTTTCAGAATCTTTTCTGACTCCATGGTGCGGGAGATAATGAGCGTTTGTCTTCAACTTATCTTCGACTATTTCCTCAATGAATTTATTGTCCAACTGTTCTTGTATGATATTATCATAGACAGTCAGTAGCTCTGGATTCTTCCTGAGCTCATGTATTTGTGCTTTCATCTGTCCGAAAGCCATGCGATAATTGCTAGGTAGATGTGATGGATTTAATTTCCATGGTAACCTAACCCAATACTGTCCATCTTTATATTTGACAGTGTCCAAATATTGGTTATAAGTCTGAGACTCTTGTGGGCTTGGTTTATTTACATCAATACCTATCGCATCTAAATCCCACAACTTATCAACTGGTTCATTCATTTCTTCCAGTAATGATAATTTTTGCTGTGGTACATGATCAGCGGTTATTCTCGTAACTAGTACATTTTCCACTGAATCAATATCAGCTTCTTTCCCACTTTGAGAGGGAATGGGACCACATATCATGTGGCCTCCTGCTGTTTTCAGCAAGTGAACATCATGTTTACTTACTATATTTTGCACAAAACAGTGATAATAATCACTTCCAATGATTAAATCAATTGGACTAATTGTGTCCGTCTGTATGTCAGGACAGGCTAACTTGACCTTAGCTGCTTTCAGCGCTGCAACTGTTTCTTTTATTCCCTGGATCTGCACAGACTTAGGCAAATCATCTACTACCACAGCTTCTTCTGTCTTTTTCCTGTTTCCTAGACCAACAGTGATTTTGGCTAGGTCATATGTCTGTTTACCAGAATTGTGGAAAAAACCAGCTATATCTAACTGTATTTTGGCATAGGGTTGTTTATTCAGTTTCTGCAGCACTGTTCTTCTTATGAAGGACCTTTGTGAGCCTTAATCAAATAGTGTTAGCACATTGGTTTTGTGTAATTTATTAGATAACTCAACTCGAGCTATCGGGAGAGCAGTTGCTTTAAACTTATCTCTCACATTTAATGCTGTTGCTTGTTGACTTCCTGATTCTGTGGAAGTCTGCTGCTGTTCAGCAAAAGTATTTGGGCATAATGCTGTATGATGCATACCCTTGCATTTAAAACACTTCTTCAGTGAGCATTTTCCTCCCTTGTGTTCACCTAAACACTTGATGCATCTTTTCAGCTGATGAACACGTTGTTTACGTGCCTCCATTGATGTGTATTGAATACAATACTGTGCCAATGTGTTCCATCACAAAGTACACATTTTGGAGTACGTTTATGTGTGACAGTTTGTTTACTGTCTGTTGTATTCACAGCTTGATAAATGCCTATATGGGATTTCCCATTATGTGGTTTAGTGGGAGTAGGTATACTCTTTTTATACTGAGTTGAAGGTTTATTATCCACTGGATTTGTGGATTTTTCATCTTGTCTCGTTGCTTGCATGCATGAAACTATTGTTTGTAAACCATTGCTAATTTCTTCACAAGTGAAATAGAGTTTATTGAACATAATATTTAATCGTTCAATAGTTTGTGGTGACAACTTATCTTGTACAATACCACTGATAAACCAATCACATTGCCTTAGGTCATATTTAGCACCTAGAGATCTGAGACTATTGTCTAATGTAATTCTAAATGCCTGTAAGTCTGAAAAACAATGTTTGGGTGGCTTCAAGCTTGATATTAAGACTGCATGTCTAACTCTAGCCTTGTCAGCATCAAAGTAATTGTCTGCTAAGCACTAGCTGGTACTAGCTAGCACTAGCTGGTACTAGCTAGCACTAGCTGGTACTAGCTAGCACTAGCTGGTACTAGCTAGCACTAGCTGGTACTAGCTAGCATTAGCTGGTACTAGCTAGCATTAACTGGTACTAGCTAGCACTAACTGGTACTAGCTAGCACTAGCTGGTACTAGCTAGCACTAACTGGTACTAGCTAGCACTAGCTGGTACTAGCTAGCACTAACTGGTACTAGCTAGCACTAACTGGTACTAGCTAGCACTAACTGGTACTAGCTAGCACTAACTGGTACTAGCTAGCACTAGCTGGTACTAGCTAGCACTAACTGGTACTAGCTAGCACTAACTGGTACTAGCTAGCACTAACTGGTACTAGCTAGCACTAACTGGTACTAGCTAGCACTAACTGGTACTAGCTAGCAAAAGATAGTTTTGGGACTCACACAATAACGTAATTGGAATATACACTAATTGCACACAATATAAAAGGGTTACACAAATAACCCGCACATAAAAGAGAGAAGCTTACGACGACGTTTCGGTCCAACTTGGACCATTTACAAAGTCACAGTGTGACTTTGTGCGGGTTATTTGTGTATCGTTCCAGTCGCGGTATTGTGCCTTTTTTTGTTAAATATAAAAGGGACTAAAAAATTAGTGGTAAACAGAATTAAATGGAGAGGTAGCAACCAGGAATAACATTAATTTGGAGTAAGATTTGACTTGCAACACAAAATCATGAGCAATTAAAAGCAATTAAAAAGTAAAAAGTATTTGAGGTAGCTGGTATTAGCTAGTAAAATAAGAAAAAAAATTAATAATGGACAATAATGTAATAGCAACGTACACTATATGCACCACACGTATTTAGTTATTAAGGACACTTATGTAATCTGTTACAGAAATGTCAGCTTTTCTAAGGAAGGTAGAGAAATCATGTTCATTTGAGATGGTATATTGTTGTCCTGTTGATGTTTTTCTAATTAGTATTTTCCCATCTCGAGTGAAACACTGATGTATTTTGTTTTCCTGTTTAAGTTTTCTCAACCTGGACAGAAGGTTTTGACGTTTTCTTGTTAGACGCTCGTTGATGAACACTCCATTTTTCATTGTAATTGCTGATTTAATTAAGTCCTTTCTTTTATCATATGATAAAAGTCTCAGTATGCCTATCCTTAAGCCACAACAGCCTGATACATTTAGACCGATCTCCTTAACCATTTGTGTTTGTAAAACTTTTGAAAGAATGATACTTAACAGACTGTACTACAGAATCAGACACCAACTTTCCCCCTACCTCTATGGGTTCATGAAAGGTAAAAGTGTGCAGAACTGTTTTTCTACTTTCTCACTGCACACACCTCTACTAGTTTTACCACATTTCGTGATCTAAAATCTGCATTTGATTATCGCGAACAGAACCGTTATACTACATGAACTAGCCAAAATGAATATTGGTGGTAGCTTACTCTGCTGGATAACAGGATACCTGTCAAATAGAGTATCCTCTGTCCTCTACCAAGGCTTCAGAAGCGAGTCTAAAGAAATGTCCTAAATGCTCTACCTGCCTCACCTAAACATATAGCTATAAGCTATGCTGATGACATCGTGATACATACAACATATATACTGCAATAGAGAAAAAAGAAGTCCCACTGGGGATCTTCGTTGACTTACGTAAAGCTTTTGATACAGTTGACCATGACTTGCTCCATATAAAATTGTAGCACTATGGTATAAGAGGGCACTCCCTCAACTACCTAAAGTCTTACCTCAGCAACAGAAGCCAATATGTGTACACAAATGGGGCAAATTCTTCTGCACAGCCAATTACAGTTGGTGTCCCACAGGGAAATGTCCTAGGCCCTCTACTCTTTCTCCTATACATAAATGACCTTCCAAATGCTTCGCAATTACTCAAACCCACACTATTTGCAGATGACACTACATACGTCTTCTCTCACCCGAGCCCAGTCACGCTAGCCAATACTGTAAATACCGAATTACAGAAAATATCTACCTGGATGAGGACTAACAAACTTACACTAAACATTGACAAAACCTACTTCATTCAGTTTGGTAACAGAGCTACAGATGTCCCTCTTAACATAATGATAAACGGATCACCTATCACAAAATTCACAGAGGGAAATTTTTTAGTAATCCACCTTGATAATAGACTCAAATTTCATACACATATACAACAAATTTCCAAAAAAAATTCCAAGACCGTAGGCATACTATCGAAGATACGATACTATGTTCCACAGTCAGCCCTCCTGGCCCTATATCACTCACTTATTTACCCCTATCTCACCTATGGAATTTGTGCATGGGGCTCAACAACAATAAACAATCTCAGACCACTAATCACCCAACAAAAGGCTGCAGTCAGAATGATAACAAATTCCCACTACAGACAACACATTCCACCAATATTCAAAACTCTAAACCTACTCACCATACAAAACATCCATACTTATTACTGCGCCTACTACATTCATAGAACACTTAACTCTGATATAAACCCTCCCCTCAAACATCTCCTTACCAACCTCAACAGAACACATGACCATAACACAAGGCACAGATCACTCTTTGATGTTCCTCGTGTCCATCTCACGCTATGCAAAAACTCTATGCACATAAAAGGCCCTAAAATCTGGAATTCATTACCAATGAAAATAAAAGAAACATTATCTGTTTATAAATTCAAGTCTCTTCTCAAAAATCACTTACTCACCCACAACCAAATAAATACTGAATAATTGTATCTTATAAATTGTATATCTTAAATGTTTCTCATAATCGTATCACAGAAATATTTAACCTGAGACCCAATCAAACTTTGTTATTTTTTAATTATATTACCTAACAGAATACTCCATTCTACTGAATGTACAACAATGCATGCAACCATATAACCTGTCTTTGTAATACTCACTAGAGCTTAATTGTTATCTGTTTACAATAATGTTTAGGAATGCTTTGCTAATCTTATATTAATTTTAAGCCTGCCCATAATGCTCTGCATACAAGGGGCTTTGGCATGCTGCACCTAATTGTATTCTTTTGTACTTTTCTGTATCATGTTCAAATAAATAAATAAATAAATAAATAAATAAATAAATAAATAACAGGGCATAAGAAGATGAGTACCATTCTTAATGAAGTTTAAGCAATTTGTAATCGACTAGGCCTCATGATATTGTCCTCTAAAACAAGGATATTACAAACAAACGACATCCCCAACCCATCTATTTGCAGGGTGAAAACATTAGCTACGTTAAAACTTACAGATATCTTGGTGTAGATGTACCCTTTAACAAATCCACTATACCACAACTAAATAAGAAATGCAAAGCTAGGCTAAATGCTCTCAAGCTGTTGCTGGCTACAACCCCAACTATGGTACTAATGTGAGAATCATGAGAATGATGTACATAGCCTATGTTAGGCCCTTAATTGATTATGCTGCTCCCATGTTGATATTAGCTAGATAAAGTTCTCTCCGACCCTTGGAGTTAATGTAAAATAAAGCCCTCAGAATTATTCTTGGGTGTCCCAAATCTACAAAGGTTCTTAATATGAGGAAGGAGCTTGGTATTTCTAATATCAGTGACAGGATTGTTGAGATTAACACTACTCGGTATTAGAATGTTAAGAAATGAACCAGACACTCAACAAGAGCATTTCACCCTTCCATAGATGTGTTCATTTAATGTCACATACCTGGAAGCCCTTTCCAAGAAGCTCATTGCTAGTAAACCCTTCCTTAAATCTCTTGTTAAAGCAACTGCTCAAGAAGAAATTTCTCACCTAGCCGGTAGTAATAAGTTATCACAAGTTATATACACTGATGGATCTAAACAGGAGTCTTCTGGCATCTGCTCTTGTTGCCACCCCCCTAGTTAAGAACGCTAATAAATTTGTTGAGTTAGGCATAAGAATTAACAACTGGGCGTCTACACTGCAAACTGAATTGTTTGCAATCCTAATGGCGCTAAAGCTAACCTATGACACTGAGCTTGACTCTATCATCATTACTGATTCTTTGTCATCATTGAAGGCTCTTGACTCACATAATGACTCCAACAACATGCTCATTGGAGAAGCCAGGTATAAATACTAAAAAATCCGGGACAAAGGAATTAATGTACAGTTGCTATGGATCCCATCACACATTGGATTACTCCTTCATGATAAAGTTGATATGTTAGCCAAGAAGAGTATCGAGAAGGAGAATGTAGAATATAACTTTGGTATAACTGTGTCTAGCATGAGGAATAATATTAGGAGAGAAGTAAATAATGAAAATGATTGTTATAGGAATGCAGTTAGAAGCCTGAATAGATCTATAACCCACTATGATAACATGAACGTAGATAAGTATGTTTATGGAGCACGTGCAATGTGAACAGACTGACTGATGTTGTAGTGGCCAGGCTTAGGCTTGGTTACAAGTACTTCTGGCAGTTTGGGAGACACACAGATGATGATCAAACTAAATGTAAATTATGTGATCAGGAATATGGTCACTGTCTTGAACACTATGTGCTTAATTGTCCACTTATTGAGGAATACAGAGACAGACAGTACAATAACCTATGTGACATGTCAAGATATCTTATTAATGAAAATAAGATACCAGATATACTAAGCAAATTTCCTAAATTTGCTTGTAACAGATAAGTGAACTATAGATATGTAGATATAAATCCATATGTACACCTGTTAACCCTTTGAGCCTAGTTCCTGGGTCTTTTGTGTATCAATATGCTCTTGAGCTGCCGTCCACAGGATGGATATGACCTGTACAATAAACTAGCCACTTCGGTGGCGAAATCTAAAAAATCTAATCCCTACCCTGGATTCTCCATCGCGGTTAGCCCTCCCTACCCTGGGTTATCCTGGGCGGCTAGCCGTCCCTACCCTGGGTTATCCTGGGTGGCTAACCTTCCCTCAATTCCCTGCATTATCCTGGATAGCCAACCTTCCCTCCCTTCCCTGGGTTATTCTAGGTGGCTAACCTTCCCTCCCTTCCCTAGCCCGCCCTACCCTAACCCAGGGTAGGGAGGGCTAGTCACCCAGCATAACCCAGGGTAGGGAGGTCTAGATAACCCCATAGCCACCCAGGATAGCCCAGGATAGCCACCCAGCATAACCCAGGGTAGGGAGGTCTAGCCATTCAGGATAACCCAGGGTAGGGAGGTCTAGCCACCCAGGATAACCCAGGGTAGGGAGGTCTAGTCACCCGTGATAACCCAGGGTAGGGAGGTCTAGCCACCCAGGATAACCCAGGGTAGGGAGGGCTAATCACCCAGGATAACCCAGGGTAGGGAGGTCTAGCCACCCAGGATAACCCAGGGTAGGGAGGGCTAATCACCCAGGATAACCCAGGGTAGGGAGGTCTAGTCACCCAGGATAACCCAGAGTAGGGAGGTCTAGTCACCCAGGATAACCCAGGGTAGGGAGGTCTAGCCACCCAGGATAACCAAGGGTAGGAAGGTCTAGTCACCCAGAATAACCCAGGGTAGGGAGGTCTAGCCACCCAGGATAGCCCAGGGTAGGGAGGTCTAGCCATCCAGGATAACCCAGGGTAGGGAGGTCTAGCCACCCAGGATAACCCAGGGTAGGGAGGTCTAGCCACCCAGGATCACCCAGGGTAGGGAGGTCTAGCCACCCAGGATAACCCAGGGTAGGGAGGTCTAGCCACCCAGGTTAACCCAGGGTAGGGAGGTTTAGCTACCCAGGATATCCCAGGGTAAGGAGGTCTAGTTCCCCAAGATAACCCAGGGTAGGGATGTCTAGCTCCCAGAATAACCCAGGGTAGGGAGGTCTAGCCACCCAGGATAACCCAGGGTAGGGAGGTCTAGCCACCCAGGATAATCCAGGGTGGGAAGGTCTAGTCACCCAGGATAACCCAGGGCAGGAAGGTCTAGCCACCCAGGATAACCCAGGGTGGGAAGGTCTAGCCACCCAGGATAACCCAGGGTGGGAAGGTCTACCCACCCAGGATAACCCAGGGTAGGGAGGTCTAGCCACCCAGGATAACCCAGGGTGGGAAGGTCTAGCCACCCAGGATAACACAGGGTAGGGAGGTCTAGCCACCCAGGATAATCCAGGGTAGGAAGGTCTAGCCACCCAGGATCACCCAGGGAAGGGAGGTCTATCCACCCAGGATAACCCAGGGTGTGAAGGTCTAGCCACCAAGGATAACCCAGGGTAGGGAGGTCTAGCCACCCAGGATAACCCAGGGTAGGGAGGTCTAGCCACCCAGGATAACCCAGGGTGGGAAGGTCTAGCCACCCAGGATAACCCAGGGTAAGAAGGTCTAGCCACCCAGGATAACCCAGGGTAGGGAGGTCTAGCCACTCAGGATAACCCAGGGTAGGAAGGTCTAGCCGCCCAGGGTAACCCAGGGTAGGAAGGTCTAGCCACCCAGGATAACCCAGGGTAGGGATGTCTAGCCACCCAGGATAACCCAGGGTAGGGAGGTCTAGCCGCCCAGGGTAACCCAGGGTAGGAAGGTCTAGCCACCCAGGATAACCCAGGGTAGTGAGGTCTAGCCACCCAGGATAACCCAGGGTAGGGAGGGCTAATCACCCAGGATAACCCAGGGTAGGGAGGTCTAGTCACCCAGGATAACCCAGGGTAGGGAGGTCTAGCCAACCAGGATAACCCAGGGTAGGGATGTCTAGCCACCCAGGATAACCCAGGGTAGGGAGGTCTAGCCACCCAGGGTAACCCAGGGTAGGAAGGTCTAGCCACCCAGGATAACCCAGGGTAGTGAGGTCTAGCCACCCAGGATAACCCAGGGTAGGGAGGTCTAGCCACTCAGGATAACCCAGGATAGGAAGGTCTAGTCACCCAGGATAACCCAGGGTAGGAAGGTCTAGCCACCCAGGATAACCCAGTGTAGGGAGGTCTAGCCACCCATGATAACCCAGGGTAGGGAGGTCTAGCCACCCAGGATAACCCAGGGTAGGGAGGTCTAGCCACCCAGGATAACCCAGGGTAGGGAGGTCTAGCCACCCAGGATAACCCATGGTAGGGAGGTCAAGCCACCCAGGATAACCCAGGGTAGGTAGGTCTAGCTACACAGGATAACCCAGGGTAGGAAAGTCTAGCCACCCAGGATAACCCAGGGTAGGAAGGTCTAGCTACACAGGATAACCCAGGGTAGGAAGGTCTAGCCAACCAGGATAACCCAGGGTAGGAAGGTCTAGCTACACAGGATAACCCAGGGTAGGAAGGTCTAGCCAACCAGGATAACCCAGGGTAGGAAGGTCTAGCTACACAGGATAACCCAGGGTAGGAAGGTCTAGCCACCCAGGATAACCCAGGGTAGGAAGGTATAGTCACCCAGGATAACCCAGGGTAGGAAGGTCTAGCCACCCAGGATAACCCAGGGTAGGAAGGTCTAGCCACCCAGGATAACCCAGGGTAGGAGGGTCTAGTCACCCAGGATAACCCAGGGTAGGAAGGTCTAGCCACCCAGGATAACCCAGGGTAGGAAGGTCTAGCCACCCAGGATAACCCAGGGTAGGAAGGTCTAGCCACCCAGGATAACCCAGGGCAGGAAGGTCTAGCCACCCAGGATAACCCAGGGTAGGAAGGTCTAGCCACCCAGGATAACCCAGGGTAGGAAGGTCTAGCCACCCAGGATAACCCAGGGTAGGAAGGTCTAGCCACCCAGGATAACCCAGGGTATGAAGGTCTAGCCACCCAGGATAACCCAGGGTAGGAAGGTCTAGCTACACAGGATAACCCAGGGTAGGAAGGTCTAGCCACCCAGGATAACCTAGGGTTGGAAGGTCTAGCTACACAGGATAACCCAGGGTAGGAAGGTCTAGCTACACAGGATAACCCAGGGTAGGAAGGTCTAGCCAACCAGGATAACCCAGGGTAGGAAGGTCTAGCCACCCATGATAACCCAGGGTAGGAAGGTCTAGCCACCTAGGATAACCCAGGGTAGGAAGGTCTAATCACCCAGGATAACCCAGGGTAGGAAGGTCTAGCCACCTAGGATAACCCAGGGTAGGAAGGTCTAGTCACCCAGGATAACCCAGGGTAGGAAGGTCTAGCCACCCAGGATAACCCAGGGTAGGAAGGTGTAGCCACCCAGGATAACCCAGGGTAGGAAGGTCTAGCCACCCAGGAAAACCCAGGGTAGGAAGGTCTAGCCACCCAGGATAACCCAGGGTAGGAAGGTCTATCCACCCAGGATAACCCAGGGTAAGAAGGTCTAGCCACCCAGGATAACCCAGGGTAGGAAGCTCTAGCTACACAGGATAACCCAGGGTAGGAAGGTCTAGCCACCCAGGATAACCCAGGGTAGGAAGCTCTAGCTACACAGGATAACCCAGGGTAGGAAGGTCTAGCTACACAGGATAACCCAGGGTAGGAAGGTCTAGCCAACCAGGATAACCCAGGGTAGGAAGGTCTAGCCACCCAGGATAACCCAGGGTAGGAAGGTCTAGCCACCCAGGATAACCCAGGGTAGGAAGGTCTAGCCACCCAGGATAACCCATGGTAGGAAGGTCTAGCCACCCAGGATAACCCAGGGTAGGAAGGTCTAGCTACACAGGATAACCCAGGGTAGGAAGGTCTAGCCACCCAGGATAACCCAGGGTAGGAAGGTCTAGCTACACAGGATAACCCAGGGTAGGAAGGTCTAGCTACACAGGATAACCCAGGGTAGGAAGGTCTAGCCACCCAGGATAACCCAGGGTAGGAAGGTCTAGCCACCCAGGATAACCCAGGGTAGGAAGGTCTAGCCACTCAGGATAACCCAGGGTAGGAAGGTCTAGCTACACAGGATAACCCAGGGTAGGAAGGTCTAGCTACACAGGATAACCAAGGGTAGGAAGGTCTAGCCACCCAGGATAACCCAGGGTAGGAAGGTCTAGCCACCCAGGATAACCCAGGGTAGGAAGGTCTAGCCACCCAGGATAACCCAGGGTATGAAGGTCTAGCTACACAGAATAACCTAGGGTAGGAAGGTGGAGCCACCCAGGATAACCCAGGGTAGGAAGGTCTAGCCACCCAGGATAACCCAGGGTAGGAAGGTCTAGCCACCCAGGATAACCCAGGGTAGGAAGGTCTAGCCACCCAGGATAACCCAGGGTAGGAAGGTCTAGCCACCCAGGATAACCCAGGGTAGGAAGGTCTAGCCACCCAGGATAACCCAGGGTAGGAAGGTCTAGGCACCCAGGATAACCCAGGGTAGGAAGGTCTAGCCACCCAGGATAACCCAGGGTAGGAAGGTCTAGCCACCCAGGATAACCCAGGGTAGGGATGCCTAGCCACCCAGGATAACCCAGGGTAGGAAGGTCTAGCCACCCAGGATAACCCCGGGTAGGAAGGTCTAGCCACCCAGGATAACCCAGGGTAGGAAGGTCTAGCCACCCAGGATAACCCAGGGTAGGAAGGTCTAGCCACCCAGGATAACCCAGGGTAGGGAGGTCTAGCCACCCAGGATAACCCAGGGTAGGAAGGTCTAGCCACCCAGGATAACCCAAGGTAGGAAGGTCTACCCACCCAGGATAACCCAGGGTAGGAAGGTCTAGCCACCCAGGATAACCCAGGGTAGGAAGGTCTAGCCACCCAGGATAACCCAGGGTAGGAAGGTCTAGCCACCCAGGATAACCCAGGGTAGGAAGGTCTAGCCACCCAAGATAACCCAGGGTAGGAAGGTCTAGCCACCCAGGATAACCCAGGGTAGGAAGGTCTAGCCACCCAGGATAACCCAGGGTAGGAAGGTCTAGCCACCCAGGATAACCCAGGGTAGGAAGGTCTAGCCACCCAAGATAACCCAGGGTAGGAAGGTCTAGCCACCCAGGATAACCCAGGGTAGGAAGGTCTAGCCACCCAGGATAACCCAGGGTAGGAAGGTCTAGCCACCCAGGATAACCCAGGGTAGGAAGGTCTAGCCACCCAGGATAACCCAGGGTAGGAAGGTTTAGCCACCCAGGATAACCCAGGGTAGGAAGGTCTAGCCACCCAGGATAACCCAGGGTAGGAAGGTCTAGCCACCCAGGATAACCCAGGGTAGGAAGGTCTAGCCACCCAGGATAACCCAGGGTAGGAAGGTCTAGCCACCCAGGATAACCCAGGGTAGGAAGGTCTAGCCACCCAGGATAACCCAGGGTAGGAAGGTCTAGCCACCCAGGATAACCCAGGGTAGGAAGGTCTAGCCACCCAGGATAACCCAGGGTAGGAAGGTCTAGCCACCCAGGATAACCCAGGGTAGGAAGGTCTAGGGATAACCCAGGGTAGGAAGGACTCGCCACCCAGCAATACCCAGGGTAGGAAGGTCTAGCCACCCAGGATAACCCAGGGTAGGAAGGTCTAGCCACCCAGGATAACCCAGGATAACCCAGGGTAGGAAGGTCTAGCCACCCAGGATAACCCAGGGTAGGAAGGTCTAGCCACCCAGGATAACCCAGGGTAGGAAGGTCCAGCCACCCAGGATAACCCTGGGTAGGAAGGTCTAGCCACCCAGGAATAACCCCGGGTAGGAAGGTCTAGCCACCCAGGATAACCCAGGGTAGGAAGGTCTAGCCACCCAGGATAACCCAGGGTAGGAAGGTCCAGCCACCCAGGATAACCCTGGGTAGGAAGGTCTAGCCACCCAGGATAACCCAGGGTAGGAAGGTCTAGCCACCCAGGATAACCCCGGGTAGGAAGGTCTAGCCACCCAGGATAACCCAGGGTAGGAAGGTCTAGCCACCCAGGATAACCCAGGGTAGGAAGGTCTAGCCACCCAGGATAACCCCGGGTAGGAAGGTCTAGCCACCCAGGATAACCCCGGGTAGGAAGGTCTAGCCACCCAGGATAACCCCGGGTAGGAAGGTCTAGCCACCCAGGATAACCCAGGGTAGGAAGGTCTAGCCACCCAGGATAACCCCGGGTAGGAAGGTCTAGCCACCCAGGATAACCCAGGGTAGGAAGGTCTAGCCACCCAGGACCCCGGGTAACCCAGGATAACCCAGGGTAGGAAGGTCTAGACCCAGGATAACCCACCCGGGTAGGAAGGTCTAGCCACCCAGGATAACCCCGGGTAGGAAGGTCTAGCCACCCAGGATAACCCAGGGTAGGAAGGTCTAGCCACCCAGGATAACCCCGGGTAGGAAGGTCTAGCCACCCAGGATAACCCAGGGTAGGAAGGTGTAGCCACCCAGGATAACCCAGGGTAGGAAGGTCTAGCCACCCAGGATAACCCAGGGTAGGAAGGTCTAGCCACCCAGGATAACCCAGGGTAGGAAGGTCTAGCCACCCAGGATAACCCCGGGTAGGAAGGTCTAGCCACCCAGGATAACCCAGGGTAGGAAGGTCTAGCCACCCAGGATAACCCAGGGTAGGAAGGTCTAGCCACCCAGGATAACCCAGGGTAGGAAGGTCTAGCCACCCAGGATAACCCCGGGTAGGAAGGTCTAGCCACCCAGGATAACCCAGGGTAGGAAGGTCTAGCCACCCAGGATAACCCCGGGTATTAAGGTCTAGCCACCCAGGATAACCCCGGGTAGGAAGGTCTAGCCACCCAGGATAACCCAGGGTAGGAAGGTCTAGCCACCCAGGATAACCCAGGGTAGGAAGGTCTAGCCACCCAGGATAACCCAGGGTAGGAAGGTCTAGCCACCCAGGATAACCCAGGGTAGGAAGGTCTAGCCACCCAGGATTACCCAGGGTAGGGAGGTCTAGCCACCCAGGATAACCCAGGGTAGGAAGATCTAGCCACCCAGGATAACCCAGGGTAGGGAGGTCTAGCCACCCAGGATAACCCAGGGTAGGAAGGTCTAGCCACCCAGGATAACCCAGGGTACGCCACATCCTATGGTATTCATAATAATAATTATCATATCTGTAGCAGTACATGATACAACTTACACAGACCATAACTGTCACCAGTGACATGCTATATACAAAGCCACTGGTTATAAGAATATAAGAAAGAAGGAGCACTGCAGCAGGCCTACTGGCCCATGCGAGGCAGGTCCAAGTCTCCCACCGGCTTAAGCCAATGTCTTAACCTAGTCAGGTCAGGCCACATTCACTTAAGGAAGGAGCACGGCATATGACCTAGTTGCACAAGCTAGTCAGGTCCAACTCACACTCACCCGCAGGGTGAGTGTGAATAAGGCTGGCTGTCCCTTTTTTGGTTGTAAAAAGTATTTCTAGCAATTTTATATGATTTATCAATTACATATCTCGAGTATTTCAGATCAATGGCTATTTCATAAATTTTAGATATTTCTTCATCTATGAACTCTGGACTACAAATACGTAAAGCTCTCAAAATCATTGATAAAAAAACAGACAGTTTAACTCTATCTTGATGGGAAGAATAATAGTGGACATAGGAACACTTTTGTAGTCCAGAGTTCATACATGAAGAAATATCCAAAATTTATGATATAGCCATTGATCTGAAATACCCGAGAAATGTAATTGATAAATCATTTAAAATTGCAAGAAATACTTTTTACAATCCAAAAAGGGACAACCAACCTTATTCAACTAAAAATATGTTGGTTCTCCCTTACCATGAAAACTTGGTTGATATGCCTTCTCTTCTTAAGACTTTTAATATTAAAGTTGTATTTAAAAATCTTGATACAGTAAAAAAAACTTTTGATAAAGAATTCCCCCCAAAATGCTGATGGATGTGTCTATAAGATTCTTTGTAAAATTTGCGATAAAGTTTATTAGGGTCAAACTGGTAAAAATCTCGAACTAAGATTAAAACAACATAAATATAGCATTAGAACTGGACAAGATTCCAATGCTCTATTTATTCATGTGAGAGATTTTAACCATCCGACTGATTTTCAAAAAGTTGAGAAAGTTGTATCAAGCAAGTCCATGGTCGACAGGGATATAATTGAATCTTGTTTCATAAAAAGCAGTTTTGACAATAATATAAATATTTACTTAGGTTTATATAAATAAGAATCATTTATAATTAATAAAATTTGGTTAGAGTTTAATAATACATTGGACAAATAATAAACCTTATTTCTTGGGTAGAATATTTTGTTAGTGGAATGTGGTGAGGACCTGTCTAGTTGGACCAGCGGACCTACTGCAGTGTTCCTCTTTTCTTATGAGTCCGGTATTGTCGCGCGTCAGGTGTTTCTTTGTAGTGGGGGTTGACTGTGAGGTGTAATCTAAGCCCTTTTAATTGCCTTCCTTTGATGCATTACTTTCATAGTTCCTTGACAATGTGAGTAGTCACGAAAGCGCTTGGAATTTCACTACTCTTTCATAGTGGTTATTTTGTGTGTGTGTGTGTGTATATATATATATATATATATATATATATATATATATATATATATATATATATATATATATATATATATATATATATATATATATATATATATATATATATATATATATATATATATATATAGGGAGGTACCACCTCTAGAACTGTTATAGGGACCCTCATCCTCAGAGAAAAGAATAAACTTGCTTCAGGGAAAACTCAGGGTTCTCCCTGAAGCTGTTTGAGAATTTTCTCCTACCACCCCCTATATTTCAAGTATGTTTTATTTAATGACAAAATACATATATATATATATATATATATATATATATATATATATATATATATATATATATATATATATATATATATATATATATATATATATATATATATATATATATATATATATATATATGTGTGTGTGTGTGTGTGTGTGTGTGTGTGTGTGTGTGTACTCACCTATTTGTGGTTGCAGGGCTCGAGCCATAGCTCCTGGCCCCTCTTCACTGAATGTTACTGGGTCCTCTCTCTCCCTGCTCCCTGCCTATCCACTCTATCCACTACGTCACTTTCTAGGCTATTCCACTGCCTGACATCTCTATGACTGAAGAAATACTTCCTAACTTCCCTTTGACTCAGCTGAGTCTTCAACTTCCAATTTTGACCTCTTGTTTCTGTGTCCCATCTCTGGAACATCTTGTCTTTGTCCACCTCGTCTATTCTGTGCAGTATTTTATATGTCCTTATCAAGTCTCCCCTGACCCTCCTGTCCTCCAGTGTTGTCAGGCCAGTTTCCCTTAACCTTTCTTCGTAGGACAATTCCCGTAGCTCTGGGACTAGTCTTGTTGCAAACCTTTGCACTTTCTCTAATTTCTTGACGTGCTTGACTAGGTGTTGATTCCAAACTCGTGCTGCGTACTCCAGTATGGGCCTGACGTATTTGGTGAACAGAGTCTTGAACGATTCCTTACTGAGGTATCGGAACGCTATCCTTAGGTTTGCCAGACGCCCGTACACTGCAGCAGTTATCTACTTGATGTGCGCCTCAGGAGATGTGCTTGGTATTATACTCATCCCAAAATCTTTTTCCTTGAGTAAGGTTTGCAGTCTTTGGCCACCTAGACTATACTGTTTCTGCGGTTTTCTTTGCCCCTCCCCGATCTTCATGACTTTGCATTTGGCAGGGTTAAATTCAAGGAGCCAGTTGCTGGACCAGGCTTGTAACCTGTCCAGGTCTCTTTGTAGTCCTGCCTGATTCTCGACCGATTTGATTCTCCTCATTAACTTCACATCATCTGCAAACAAGGACACTTCTGAGTCTATCCCTTCTGCTATGTCATTCACATATACCAAAAACAGCACTGGTCCTAGGACTGACCCCTGTGTAACCCCGCCTGTCACAGGCGCCCACTCTGACACCTCGTCACGTACCATGACTCGTTGTTGCCTCCCTGTCAGGTATTCTTTGATCCATTGCAGTGTCTTTCCTGTTATGTGTGCCTGATCTTCTAGCTTTTGCAGTAACCTCTTGTGAGGAACTGTGTCGAAGGCCTTCTTGCAGTCCAAGAAAATGCACTCTATTCACCCCTCTCTCTCTCTTGTCTTACTTTTGTCACCTTGTCATAAAACTCTAGTAGGTTTGTGACACAGGATTTTCCTTCCCTGAAACCGTGCTGGTTGTCGATTATACACTTGTTTCTTTCCAGGTGCTCCATCACTCTCCTCCTGATGATCTTCTCCATGACGTTGCATACTATACATATTAGTGACACAGGTCTGTATTTTAATGCCTCGTGTCTGTCTCCATTTTTAAAAAAACTGGGACTACATTTGCCATCTTCCATACCTCAGGGAGTTTCCCAGTTTCAATGGATGTGTTGAAGATCTTTGTTAGTGGCACACACAGCTTCTTTGATCTCTCTCTAAGGACCCACGGAGAGAAGTCTGATCCCACCGCCTTTGAGGTATTAAGTTCACATATCAGCTTTATCACCTCCTCCTCGGTTATGTGTACCTCATTCAGCACTTGTTGGTGTACCCCCCTGTTCTGATTTCCTGGAGTCCTACCAGTTTCCACTGTAAATACTTCTTTAAATCTCGTGTTGAGCTCCTCACATACCTCTTGGTCGTTTCTTGTGAACTCCCCGTCATCCTTCCTCAGTCTGATTACCTGGTCCTTGACTGTTGTTTTCCTCCTGATGTGGCTATACAACAGCTTCTGGTCAGACTTGACTTTCGATGCTATGTCATTTTCGTATTGTCGCTCAGCCTCCCTTCTTATCTGTGCATAGTCATTTCTGGCTCTTCGGCTGATTTCTTTATTTTCCTGGGTCCTTTGTCTACTGTACCTTTTCCATTCTCTAGTACACCTAGTTTTTGCCTCCCTACACCTTTGGGTGAACCAAGAACTCGTTCTGGTCTTCCCATTATTTCTGTTTCCCTTGGAAACAACGCTCTCCTCTGCCTCCTTGCATTTTGTTGTAACACAGTCCATCATTTCTTTTACTGGCTTTCCTGCCAGTTCTCTCTCCCACTGAATGTCTTGCAAGAAGTTCCTCATGCTTGTGTAGTTCCCCCTTTTGTAATTTGGTTTTCCCATCCTATTTCTGCTACTCTCTCCACTTGTAACTCACTTGTCAAAGCACAGAACCACATGATCGCTAGTGTGTGTGTGTGTGTGTGTGTGTGTGTGTGTGTGTGTGTGTGTGTGTGTGTGTGTGTGTGTGTGTGTGTGTGTGTGTGTGTGTGTGTGTGTGTGTGTGTGTGTGTGTGTGCAAAATATTGCGAACAAGTGATGCAAGATGCAAAACAACCACGGGGGGAGTTGAAAGATAGCTCTAGGCCTTTCGTGTTGCAAATCAACACATCATCAGGAGCTTGCAATGTTGCAGGAAAAAGGATAAAATCCGAGAAAACTTGTTTAAATGAGTTACCCGTTATATGAGTCGCCGTGAACCGTTTTCTAAGGTATGGGGAAATAACCCAACAGTTGCCCGATATCAATATTTAGAGATAAAGATAAGATAAAGATAAAGGTTTATTTCTTTGTAAAGGTTACAATGTGTTATTACAATTTTGGTTTGCGAAGTACAAAGAAAGCCACTATCATGCCGGGGAATTTCGGGAATATTAAGCTTACTTATCGAAGTTGACTGAATTCACGATTATTGTCATGCCACTGGCATGGTGGTCGAGCTGCAACGATAGTTTCAGTGCTTGTGGGATGGTGGTCTTATAATGCCTTAAAAAACAGTCAACCTTCCAGGTACCAGGAACTGGCATGAGTGGCACCCTTGGGCTCTTATTCTCTGCTTCCCTCCTCCCCCATTCTAGGAAAAACGTTCGCTCCGAACGTGCTTACTCTGATTTCATCATCCTGCAATATGCTCTGATTTCATCATCCTTCCTGCAATATTGCAAGCTCCTGATGATCTGTTGATTGCAACACGAAAGTCCCAATATGATTTGGTTTTTAGTGAGCCGTTAATCAGACTTTGAGTCGAAGACCTAAATGAATCTTTTTATGAGGAAGACTCAAACCCATTTGATATTATCCTGACGCCAAATGACTTCGAAAAGGCGATAAATGACATGCCCATGCACTCTTCCCCAGGCCCAGACTCATAGAACTCCGAACTCATAGAACTTCTCCTACGGAGAAGGAGAATGGAGACAGGAGTTGTCCCACAGCTGCTAAAAACAACAGACATAGCCCCACTCCACAAACGGGGCAGTAAAGTAATAGCAAAGAACTACAGACCGATAGCACTAACATCTCATTTCATAAAAATCTTTGTGAGTGTTCTAAGAAGCAAGATCACCACTCACCTAGATACCCACCAGTTACACAACCCAGGGCAACATGGGTTCAGAGCAGGTCGCTAATGCCTGTCCCAACTACTGGACCACTGTGACAAGGTCCTGGATGTTCAAGAAGACAAACAAAACGCAGATGTAATATACACAAACTTTGCAAAAGCCTTTGACAAGTGTGACCATGGTGTAATAGCGCACAAAATGAGTGATAAAGGAATAACACAAAGAATAGTAGTAAACAGAGTAAAGTCTGAGGCGGCTACTGTGAAAAGCTCTGTTCCAGAAGGCACAGTACTCGCTTCCATCCTGTTCTTCATCCTCATTTCTGACATAGACAGGGATGTAAGCCACAGCACCGTGTCTTCTTTTGCAAATGACACCCGAATTTGCATGACAGTGTCTTCCTTTGAAGACACTGCAAGGCTTTAAGCGAACATTAACCAAATCTTTAAATGGGCCGCAGAAAACAATATGAAGTTCATTGATGGAAAATGTGAATTACTCCGATATGGAAAACGTGAGGAAATTAAAACCATATTGAAGTATTAAACAAATTCCAACCACTTAATAAAGCGAGAAACAAATGTAAAATACCTGGGAGTGATAATGTCAGAAGATCTCACTTTCAAAGATCACAACATTGTATCAATCTCATCTGCTAGAATAATGACAGGATGGATAATGAGAACCTTCAAAACTAGGGAGGCCAAGCCCATGATGACACTCTTCAGGTCGCTTGTTCTATCTAGGCTAGAATATTGCTGCACACTAACAGCACCTTTCAAGGCAGGTGAGATTGCTAACCTAGAAAATGTACAGAAAACCTTCATGGCACACATAACTGCGATAAAACATCTAAATTACTGGGAACGCTTGAGGTTCCTCAACCTGTACTCCCTAGATCGTAGGTGGAAGAGATACATGATTATAGTTCATTGCTTAGTTAATCTTAAGTTAATTTTAAGCCTGCCCGTAATGCTCTGCATTCAAGTGGCTTTGGCATGTTGCAATTAACTGTAATCTTTTGTACTTCTCTGTATCATGTTCAAATTAATAAATAAATAAATAAATAAATAAATAAAATAAATAAATATACACTTTGAAAATCCTAGAGGGGTTAGTACCAAACTTGTACACGAATCTCAGTAGTACCAGTATCAGTTATCAGTAGTGTGAGTAGTAATGACTTAATGACTCATACACCGACTGTTAATGATTCTCTGCTCCTGCGTGAATCACTGACTGTTATTCACTGTTACAGCTGACCTAGCATGATTTGTATGCCGCTGACCCTTTAGGCACTCGTCAGTCAGTTGAAGTGGAGACGTTAGGACAGACGGCAGGTCAGGCGAGGCGTTCCCACATAATCCATTTAATATACATACATAACATCCTTCACGAGTGTTTATGCCCAATCCACATTTCCAACCCCCACACGACACGAAAATCACTCCCTATGAAAGCAAAAGACTCGGCAGACGATGTAACATATCCCCAATGAAAAGCAGGGGGGCCACTAGCACGATAAGAGACAACACAATAAGTGTCAGGGGCCCAAGACTGTTCAGCTGCCTCCCAGCATACATAAGGGGGATTACCAATAGACCCCTGGCTGTCTTCAAGAAAGAGCTGGACAGTCACCTGAAGTCAGTACCTGACCAGCCGGGCTGTGGTTCTTACGTTGGGTTGCGTGCGGCCAACAGTAACAGCTTGGTTGTTTAGGCTCTGATCTGCCATGAGGTTTGGTCATAGACCGAGCTGCTGGGGCGTTGACCCCCAAGCCTTCTCCAGTTATACTCCAGGTGAAGGCCTAGAGCTGTCTATCAACTCCCCCCGTGGTTGTTTTGCATGTGTTATATATTACGGAGGTAGAATGACTCTCGGTACTTGGAATTAATAGCAGCACCAGACGTGAAGACGTGTAATAAAAATGAGAAAAATATACAACGTAATATAATGGTTATAATCATAACCCTAATTTTAATAGGGGTGGACCGGTACGCCAGCGGAAGGTGTCGGTCAGATGACCAAAACTCCAGCTGTGGGTCATCATATGACTGAAACCCGCGTCACAAAACACTTGTCCTGTTTTCTGACCTGACCTGACCTGACCTAAAGATAAAATTCATATTTTTTAACAGTTTACAATCATTAAAATTGTACACAATTACGCTTACATTACACAGCGATTAAATTTGATATCCGCATTTTATTTATCATTGTTGCTGTCAGCTGATGATGTTATTGCTTGTACTTGTTGTGTCTGACATAATGTTGATAAAGTGGTGGTTGTAATAAGAGTAACTTTAGCAATGGTGGAAGGATATCTTTAAGAGGCGCCGGAGTTTCTCCGTATACCTGGAGTATACCTGGAGAGGGTTTCGGGGGTCAACGCCCCCGCGGCCCGGTCTGTGACCAGGCCTCATGGTGAATGAGGGCCTGATCAAACCAGGCTGTTACCATTGGCCGCACGCAACCCAAAGTACGAATCAGAGCCTGGCTGGTCAGGTACTGGGTTCAGGTGACTGTCCAGTGCCTTCTTGAGGACAGCCAGGGATCTATTGGTAATCCCCCTCATGTATGTTGGGAGGCAGTTGAACAGCCTTGTGCCCCTGATACTTATTGTGTTGTCTCTTATCATGCTAGTGGCAAAATTTTGAGGACAACTGTAGATGTCTGAGTTTTGCTCAGACGTCTACAATACAATTGTCCTCAAAGATTAGTTAAGTTATACCATGAGTTAAGAAAACATCCTGGACTTCACGTTACAATAGCAGACAAAGCAAACTCGACAGTAATTATGGATAAGGTAGATTATAGTGGAAAAATAATATATTATTAGAAGACAGGGGAACTGACGTGCCCCTTAAAGCTGCCGCAGCTACTGAACCCACAGTGATCTTTTTACGGCTAACCTTGTTGAGTGTTGACGGCGATATTACTGCTTAGTCAGGATGCTTATATTATTTTATGTATGTAACCCATTCTGTGTGATGGATTATGTTACTAAACCATCCTGTGTGATGGATTATGTTACTAAACCATCCTGTGTGATGGATTATGTTACTAAACCATCCTGTGTGATGGATTATGTTACTAAACCATTCTGTGTGATGGATTATGTTACTAAACCATTCTGTGTGATGGATTATGTTACTAAACCATTCTGTGTGATGGATTATGTTACTAAACCATTCTGTGTGATGGATTATGTTACTAAACCATTCTGTGTGATGGATTATGTTACTAAACCATTCTGTGTGATGGATTATGTTACTAAACCATTCTGTGTAGTACCCACAGTCAGTGGCCAGGCTTCAAACACCTTTTATTGTACAGCAATAAAGGAATGGAACAGACTACCCACAAATGTCAAAGCCAGTCATAGCTTGAACCAGTTCAAGAAGACTGCCAAAAAGTGTCTGATGAACGAAGCAACAGAAAGGGAGGGGAATGATTTTCTATTTTTTAGCTAAAATACGTGTAAATTTTACCTTATCCCTAGTAATGACCCTCGTTAGTTTAGTTTAATATGTTTATTATGCACCCCATACCCATCGTATTGTAGATAGTCGTAATGACCCTCGGGTAGTAGATAGTCTTAATGACCCTCGTATTGTAGATAGTCTTAATGACCCTCGTGTAGTAGATAGTCTTTTTAGTATGATAATAAGATGTTATCTTCATTATAGAATAATAAGAAAATATTATAACCTTTATATTATAGTAATAAGGTAAACGGACCCCAATGGAAATAAGTCACTCTGTCTGACTTTTTTGGGTTATCCTAGGTTCTCTACACATATGCTGCTATGTATGATAATTCTATGTAACTGTATTGTGTATACCTGAATAAATTTACTTACTTACTTACTTACTTACTTACTGTGTGATGGATTATGTTACTAAACCATCCTGTGTGATACTTGCATGGTAATCAGATATATTTAGGTTTCTGCATGATTTTAGATTTGTATGAAGTAGCCCACTTGCTGGTGACGCCCCAGTTACACTGACCTTTACTGAAACCTTGCAGCTCCGGCTGCATCATTTCTGTTAATTTGTTCTCCCTCAGGAACCACTGACGAGTCGTCATTGATAAAAACCCTGTAAGTATATTGTACTGACGAACATTACAAGAAAATCAGAGGAGAATCATCATATGATTAAAACCTGTGTCAGGAAATACATGTTCTATTTCTTGAAGAATATAACAGCAACAGGTCCAAGAGAGAGGTATACCTGGTCTCCTGCAACCCCAGCCTCTGCTTCATCCCTGAAGTTTCCAGAGATTAAGGACCTGCAACTTAGCTCCCTCAGGAGTCTTAAAGTAATAACTCAATACTTCCTAAGGGGTGCAGGAGCTAGGGAACATCCTCCAAAGGCCTAGGACCTTTACCCCAACACCCTCAAAGGAAAAAAAAAGAAGTCTGGCAGCTGCAGAAGCTGCTGTATATAAATCTTTTTAAGAGGCAACAGACCCAGAAGTGGAACTCAACTAAAATTTTATATCAGTTAGCTAGAGGACGGCAAAGACAAAAAATCCCAAGGAGGCCCAGTGTCATAACTCAGTACCCTAAAGAGGGCCTGGAGCTGGAACACGGCAGTGTTACATAGTGAAAAAGTAAGACCAGTCTGATAAATCACTGTGAAGATATTGTCAAGAAGCCCTGTGAGATAACTCGCAGTAGCAGCAGCAACTTGGAGCCCGGGGAAGGACTCGAGTTCAGTTCTGGAGTTTGTGCAGACGAAGGACGTGTTTTTCTACACCTGTTGTCTCCGTTCATCTAACAGTGAACAGATGTCTGGGTGTTAGTTGACCGTTGTGGAGGACTCCCGGGGAAGGTGCTGGTGGTATACCTTAAATGGGGCAGAGTTTCGAAGTGAACTGAGGCTGGATAACAGTTCTTAGCCTGTAAATTTAACGGTGCAAAAACAGAGGCTCAGGAGGTTGAGCTCAACATCTTCAAGGGACACAGGAACTGGAATTAATCACTGTTAATAACCATTAATATTTGAGATCAGCCAGATGAGGCTTTGTGGTGATATATTCGAGTTCCAACGAGGCTCAGGAACTGTAACTCAAGACCTGAAAGAGGCCCAGAAGCTAGAGCTGAACTCAGCCAGCACCATGAAAATTTGAGACCAGATGAATGAATCATTTTGATGAGTACCAAAGACCTCCAAGAGATGAAACTCACGAGTAAAATTTGAGAAGATTTAGACAAAGTATATTGAAGATATTTAGTATTTCACTAGAGGTGTGTGTGTGTGTGTGCGTGCGTGTGTGTGGGTGTGTGTGAGGGTGTGTGTGCGGGTGTGTGTGAGGGTGTGTGTGTGTGTGTGCGTGTGTGTGTGTGTGTGTGTGTGCGTGTGTGGGTGTGTGTGCGTGTGTGGGTGTGTGGGTGTGTGTGTGTGTGTGGGTGTGTGTGTGTGGGTGTGTGTGAGGGTGTGTGTGTGGGTGTGTGTGAGGGTGTGTGTGTGTGGGTGTTGGTGTGTGTGTGTGTGTGGGTGTGTGTGTGTGGGTGTGCGTCCTTGTGTGTATGCATATATTTGTACGCTCGTGTGCACATGTCCGTGCGTGCGCCCTCGTGTGTGTATGTGCGCGCGCGCGCTAGTGTGGGTGTATGATCCACTTAATATTTGTATTTATAACTCATTACAATTGTGACCAGGTGTGGACGTATCAGTGGTTCATTACTTTGTAATTTGTTCATGACTGTAACCATGTATAGGAGTGAAGCTGATTCATTACCTCTGTAACTTGCCATGATTAGTGACCAGATCTACCTGGAGTTCATTACCTTTGTAACTAGTTCAGCTATCATAACTTTGGGGTCCAGTCACTGGACCCATTATGTACCTTTGTAATCTTTTGACTACCGCCCACAGGATGGGTATGGGGTGCATAAAGATATTAAACTAAAGTGTGTGTGTGTGTGTGTGTGTGTGTGTGTGTGTGTGTGTGTGTGTGTGTGTGTGTGTGTGTGTGTGTGTGTGGTGTGTGTGACTCAACAATCAATATTTGCACCAATAACTCATTACAGTTGTGACCGGGTGTGGAAGTGTGAATTGCTCATTACTCTATAATTTGTTCATGATTGTAGCCAAAGTATAAACGTAAGTAACCATTCTACAGAATTCATTACCTTTGTAACTTGTGAGCTCATTACCTTTGTACCTAGTTCAGCTATCAAAACTTTGGGGGCCCAGTCCCTGGACCCATTACGTACCTCTGTAATCTGTAAATACCTTTGTAACTTGTCATGATTGTGACCAGACTTACCTGGAGTTCATTACCTTTGTAAATTGTGAGTTCATTACCTTTGTAAATTGTGAGTTCATTACCTCTGTAACTTGCTCAGCTATCAAAACTTTGGAGTCCAGTCCCTGGACCAATTATGTACCTCTGTAATCTTTTGACTACCGCCCACAGGATGGGTATGGGGTGCATAATAAACATATTAAACTAACTAACTAACTCACTAGAGGTATGACCCAGCGTGAGATGCTGACACAACCTGACCAACCACCAATACAATGATAGAAATTCAAACTCTGCAAGATACAGCATCCAAACAAGTACGAAAATAATATGTGATGGTGGAGTTGACATCTAGGACGTGAAGTAATCACTATAAAAAAGTGAGAAAATATTATAAATAGAAATAAACATCATTTTAACCTACATAGTTGTTGAAGGAACGTTTGCATCTATCTAAAAGACTTCTGGATGACTTATATGACATGCATCAAGGTGGCTCATATGAAAGGCTTCTAGGTTAGGTAAGACTCGTCAGGAAACAGGACAAGTGTTTCCGCAGCTGGAGTTCTTGGTCATCTTACTGAGACCTTCCGCTGGCCTTCTAGATAATATATATGAAATATGTCTAGATGCGATATTGGAAATGGATATCTTGAGGTGCTTATGATATATTACAAATAGTTTAATTGACTTCTTAATAAAACAAACAGACATAACTTGAGAGAATTATTCTCTTGTGCTTTAAGACCGCTGGGAATAATATGCTGCTGAAGACAACACTTATTGTCAGTTTGCTGTACACTGTTTATTATAATTCCTCAGTGCATCAAAAACAAAAGCAACACAGTATATTTTAAGTAAAAATCGGCAAATTGGCTTCTACACAGCCTAGTAAAGGTTGAAGCCGATCAGAAGAGGCATTCTTAAGTTATCGCACAAAAACAAGGATGGGGAAAGGAACTTCTGGTAACACTGTTGATATCTTCTTTCGCAGAATGGTAAAATATAGCTAACTCTTGATTTAACCTTGTAAAATGTTATATATATCTAGTCCCACAATGCAGTTACATCTAGCTTAAATATATATACAACAATATTCATCTGTGTAAACTGGTCACATTATATACTGCTGACGTAGCTGTCATACACTCAAGGACAGTCTATACTGCTGGTCACATTATATACTGCTGACGTAGCTGTCATACACTCAAGGACAGTCTATACTGCTGGTCACATTATATACTGCTGACGTAGCTGTCATACACTCAAGGACAGTCTATACTGCTGGTCACATTATATACTGCTGACGTAGCTGTCATACACTCAAGGACAGTCTATACTGCTGGTCACATTATATACTGCTGACGTAGTTGTCATACACTCAAGGACAGTCTATACTGCCTTCTACTATTGTTTTATTTGATCTCATCATCATGTACATTATACCCGTGTTATAACTGGCTGTGTAAGGATTACGAAGGTACAGAATAATTACAAGGACTGAACGTCGAAGTTACATTGACTAAGGAAGTTACATTAGTATGTTTATTATTGTTGATGTATGTACACGACCTTGAAGATGGTATGGAATAATGTGTCACTTTTTTGCGGATGAACTGCAACTGAGATGTGTATGAATAGACTGTTTCCAGGGAGACTTAGAGTGAAGCTTTGGTCAAACAAGAGGTTGCTGGAGTTTAAGTCAAGAAACTGTAAGGTCTTACAAATCGGGGAAAAAATGGGAGACCCGAGACAGAGAACACACTGGGAGTAAACATTACACCGAACATATCAGTATAGAAGCACATCAACCACATGTCTTGAGCAGCGTGTGTGAGACTAACGAGTCACAGATTAGCCTTCAGGAATCTCAGTAGAAAATCCTTTAGAAGACTGGATACAACGCACGACCAGCCTACCTTAGAATAAGCAGCGCCACCATGTTCATAATTATGGTATTATAATATTTATGTGTTGCACTAAAGCCGTGTGGATCATTTAGGGCATGAAGTGGTGGAAGCTCGATCCTCCGTCCTCTATTAACCCAAGTGTATTTGGTTCCTTGAGACCATACAAACATTTTTGATCAGAATAGTTTCAGAACTGAGATGATGCATTCTGAGGAGAGACTAAAGGAACTGAACCTTACGATGATGGAAGAGAGAGAAAGTAAGATAGACTTAATTACAACATACAAGATACACAAGATAAACAGAAAGTATAGCTAAAAAGTGTTCGAAGTGCAAGGACTGCGAAGAAGTGGACATAGACGGAAGCTAATAATACAGATAAGTCACAAGGAAGTTGGGAAGAAGTTTTTCAGTCTCACTGTGATAAAGAAATGACAAGAACTGAATGTGGAAGCAAACCACATCACGGGTGGGGATAGAACCCGCGGTCGGAGAGTCATAAAACTCCAGACCGAGGCGTTAGCCACTGGGCCACCTGGCTACAATGAGATGAATCTTATTGCAGTCAGCTGGCCCAGTGGCTAACGCGTCGGTCTGGACTTTTATGACTCTTTGACCGCGGGTTCTATCCCCACCCGTGATATGGTTTGTTTGCAATCGTGTCATTACAATTTCGTGAGTCATGAATGTGGAAGTGGGGGGACTAACCCATTATACAGCTTGAAAACTATGTAACTTCAAGAGTAGTACCTTGATGCTGCTGAAGTGCTCTTGATCCAAGGTACCTTCCAAAGTGCTACCTTAATGGCCCTCGTATATAGATAATCTTTAAGCTCAATTAACCAATATATAGTGTAGGTGACACTATCAGTGTAACTTAGATGGTACAGAGTGTAGGTGACATTGTTAATGGGGAAACAGGTGTAGACAAGGACATGCAAAACCCAAAGTTACAGACTAGCAATACCACTGGTGATAGTATATAGGGGGAAGCCCTAAGGAATAGTAAAGATAAAATACCAGAAAATACTGGTGGGGGATGCACCATTGTTAGTACGAGTGCTGAAGATAGTCGAGAGACAGAAAACATGCACCAGTAGAGAATCCAGTCACGAAAAACCAAGGCAAACAGAAATCAGACCTATGAAAATTCTATGCACTAGGTATCTACAAGCATGGAATATCTGGAAAAACAGATGAGATGTGCAACTTTAACCACCCCAGAAAATGCAGTGCCGATATGACAACAGGAAAATGCTACTCTCCTTCTCGTAAGCTCTTCCACCTTGAAATGCGTCACTCTTCATTTCAGGAAAGACAATGGTATAACTTATATTGCCAGGCACACCACCTAAAGGGGACAAAATATATAGTACATCCAGACCATGAGGAAACCTGGGTAGCCAGAGCCACTCCAGAGAGAGGTTTCTTAGCGCCAGGAAGGAAAAAAGCTGGCAGGAAATAACAGAAATTGTACACCAACTCCGATCATTTCTGGAGCGGAATCACAGTCAATGGCCTCCACTCCAAAACAACAGATATTAGTGCCAGGAACCCCCCCTCCCATACCATCAATACGACGACATTCATCTTTGCATATATACAAGGTCTAAAGCCAACAACGAACAACAAAATACCTTTCATTCGTGGACTACTTACAAAATCAAACACAATGTTCACGGTTTTCACAGAGACCCACATAAAGGATCACTTTGACAATGAAATATGGATCCCGGGATATAACCTATACAGATGTGACAGAGTTAACAGGCACAAGGTAAGAGAAAGGGAGGGTGGCCTGTACGTCACTGATATGCTCGGAACTACTAAACGCCTCAGATGATGTAGCTGAAGTACGGGCAGCAAAGATCGAGAACCAAAACCTGGTCATTGTGTTTGTATACAAGCCTTCGGATGCAACTTCCCAACAATTCCAGGAACAGCTTTTGAAAATAGACCAGCTCCTGCCCCTAACATTTTGCTCCTGGGGGATTTCAACCTAAGGCACCTACAATGGAGGAATGTAGCGAATAATGTTGTAGCAGAGATAACACCAGGAGGCAGCTCAGATGAAAACTCACACACACACGTGCATTTAAATCTCTGCACCAAATTCAACTTAAACCAGCAAGTAAAAGAACCAACAAGATTGGAGAATACACTGGACCTCATCTTTACTAACAATGATGATCTGATACGAAATATTACCATATCAAAACAATATACGCAGATCACAACATAATAGAGGCTTAGACATGCATGCACGGGGCCCCAGACTGACAAAATGTGATCAGTCACTAGGGAACCTTCACCAAATTCAACTTCAGTAACAAAAACATAAGGTGAGACCAAGTGAACCAGGTTCTAAATGATATAAACTGAAAAGATATCCTGAGCAGCACAGATCCAAACCTATGTCTAGAACAAATTAACTCTGTGGCACTCTAGGTATGCTCAAGGTATACCTAGAGTGAAGAGAAGATGTAAATTAGAAAGAGAAAAGCACTCCCTATGCAGGCGAAGGCAAAGAATAACTGAGCGGCTAGAAGAGGTCAATATATCTGTAATACGAAGGGAGACACTGGCCAGACATATAGCAAACATCGAACTTAAGCTAAAGGAATCTTACAGGAGTCAAGAAACTCAGGAACACCTAAAACCCATAAATGAAATTGAATGAAACCCAAAATATTCTTTTTCTTATGCCAAATATAAGTCGAGAACAACATCCAGTATTGGGTCCTTACTTGGACGAGATGGGTCCTACACAGATGACAGCAAGCAAATGAGTGAGCTACTCAAGTCCCAGTATGACTCGGTTTTCAGCGAGCCGCTAACTAGACTGAGAGTCGAAGACCTAAATGAATTTTTCATGAGCAGACTTAAACCTATCTATTCTGATGCCAAATGACTTCGAAAAGGCGATAAATGACATGTCCATGCACTCTGTGACAGACCCAGACTCATGGAACTCCGTGTTCATCAAGAACTGCAAGAAACCCCTATCATGTGCTTTTAACATCATATGGAGAGGAAGCATGGACACTGGGGTCGTCCCGCAGTTACTGAAAACAACAGACATAGCCCCACTCCACAAAGGGGGCAGTTACACAACCCAGGGCAACATGGGTTTAGAGCAGGTCGCTAATGCCTGTCCCAACTACTGGACCACTTTGACAAGGTCCTGGATGTTCTAGAAAACAAACTAAATGCAGATGTACTATACACAGACTTTGAAAAAGCCTTTGACAAGTGTGACTGTGGTGTAATAGCGCACAAAAATGAGTGATAAAGGAATAACAGGAACAGTTGGTAGATGGATCTATAATTTCCTAACAAATAGAACACACAGAGTAGTAATAAACAGTAAATTCTGAGGCTACTACTGTGAAAAGTTCTGTTCCACAAGGCACAGTACTCCCTCCCATCCTGTTCCTCATCCTCATATCAGACATATACAGGGATGTAAGCCACAGCACCGTGTCTTCCTCTGCACATATCACCCGAATTTTCCTCCACTGAAGACACTGCAAGACTTCAAGCGGACATCAACCAAATCTTTAAATGGGCCGCAGAAAACAATATGAAGTTCAATGATGATAAATTTGAATTACTCCGATATGGAAAACGTGAGGAAATTAAAACTATATTGGAGAATAAAACAAATTCCAAACACACATTAGATAGAAAAACTTATGTAAAAGACCTGGAAGTGATCATGCCAGAGGATCTCACCTTCAAAGACCACAACATTGTATCAATCTCATCTGCTAGAAAAATGACAGGATGGATAATGAGAACCTCCAAAACTAGGGATGCCAAACCCATGATGACACTCTTCAGGTCGCTTGTTCTATCTAGGCTAGAATATTGCTGCACACTAACAGCACCTTTCAAGACATGTGAAATTGATGACCTAGAAAATGTACAGAGAACCTTCATGGCACACATAACTGCGATAAAACATCTAAATTACTGGGAACGCTTGAGGTTCCTCAACCTGTACTCCCTAGATCGCAGGTGGAAGAGATACATGATTATATACACTTGGAAAATCCTAGAGGGACTAGTACCGAACTTGCTCACGAAAATCACTCCCTATGAAAGCATAAGACTCAGCAGACGATGCAACAACCCCCAATGAAAAGCAGGGGCGCCACTAGCACGACAAGAGACAACACAATAAGTGTCAGGGGCCTAAGATTGTTTAACTGCGTACTAGCATGCATAAGGGGGATTACCAGTAGACCCCTGGCTGTGTTCAAGAAGGCATTGGACAGGCACCTGATGTCAGTACCTGACCAGCCCGATTGTGGTTCGTACACTGGGTTGCGTGCGGCCAACAGTAACAGCCTGGTTGATCAGGCCCTGATCCACCATAAGGCCTGATCACAGATCGGGCTGCTGGGGAGTTGACCCCTGAAACCCTCTCCAGGTATACTCCAGGTAACTTAAATGGTACAGAGTACAAGTAATACTTTTCTAGCGTATTACATACATGTGCATATCTCTGGCTCTGATGTTGAGTACAATGTTGAGATTCTCTGAGTGTACATATACTGTACACAACGTAAATATATATTATCATCACGTGTACTGCACGTTCAGAAAATATACTTTATTGACTACATATTTGTGTGTAGGAGTGAGCCTTAAGGTGATCCTTTAAATGCCTGTCACAAAAGTTATAATATCCTGGATGTTTGTGTCTGTGTAGACGGAGACTTACTGGTTATACTTTGGTCAGTTGAGTTTAAAACAATGAAATTTAATCTTTCTCTGAGGTGTATATAAAGTTTGTTTTAATATATTTTATTATAATAAACACTATTAGCAGAGAGGAATGCCCACTTCTGGTCGGTTCTACTCGCACACAACCACTCCTAGCATCACTCTAGCCCATTTTTAAATCTAGTTCGGTTGGTAGCGCACTCAGCTCACACACTGAAGTCCGTGGTTCGATCCCCGGTACGGGTGGAAACATTAGGCCGCGTTTCCTTAAAACACCTGCTGTCCCTGCTCACCTAGCAGTAAGTAGGTACCTGGGTGTTAGTCAGCTGGTGTGGGTCGCATCCTGGGTACAACATTAACCTGAATTGCCCGAAATGCTCTGCATAACCAGGGACTTTCTATATAGCATGTCACTGATGTCAGCTATGGTCTGTATAAGTTGTATCGTGTACATGTAAGAATAAATAAATAAATAAATAAATAATAATAATAATAATAATAATAATAATAATAATAATAATAATAATAATAATGATGATAGCTGGAGTATACCTGGAGGGTGTTGTTTTGGGGATCAACGCCCCCGCGGCCCGGTCTGCGACCAGGCCTCGCAGTGGATCAGGGTTTGATCAACCAGTTTGTTACTACTGGCCGCACGTAAACTGACGTACGGACCACAGACCAGCTGGTCAAGTACTGACTTTAGGTGCCTGTCCAGCGCCTTCTTGAAGACAGCCAGAGGTCTATTGGTAATCCCCCTTATGATAAATTAGACACGTGCAGCACCTGGGTAACTTTATCGAGGACAAGCCTCGCCACACAGTGGCTGTGTGTTCTTTACAAGCTTGATGGACTGATTACATCAACTCGAGGTTGAGGGACTGATTATCTCAAACTCCTCATGTTCTTCACCATTCGCATTGTATGGACTGATGAAGCCACTGTGTGGCGAAACGTTTCCGCAGTAAAGATACCCAAGAGTTGCACATGTATCTAATTTATCAACTTGTCGGTGCTCTGAACCATTTATTTAAAATCCGCCTTAAGTATGCTGGGAGACAGGTGAACAGTCTTGGGCCCCTGACACTTATTGCGAGTTGTTTTAGTTCGACATCTTGAGCAGTTTACCGATAACACACTCTGAAGAACATGATAACACTGAAGAACATGATAACACACTCTGAAGAACATGATAACACTGAAGAACATGATAACACACTCTGAAGAACATGATAACACACTCTGAAGAACATGATAACACACTCTGAAGAACATGATAAAACACTCTGAAGAACATGATAACACTCTGAAGAACATGATAACACACTCTGAAGAACATGATAACACTGAAGAACATGATAACACACTCTGAAGAACATGATAAAGCACTCTGAAGAACATGATAACACTCTGAAGAACATGATAACACACTCTGAAGAACATGATAACACTGAAGAACATGATAACACACTCTGAAGAACATGATAAAACACTCTGAAGAACATGATAACACTCTGAAGAACATGATAACACTGAAGAACATGATAACACACTCTGAAGAACATGATAATACACTCTGAAGAACATGATAAAACACTCTGAAGAACATGATAAAACACTCTGAAGAACATGATAACACTCTGAAGAACATGATAACACTGAATAACATGATAACACACTCTGAAGAACATGATAATACACTCTGAAGAACATGATAAAACACTCTGAAGAACATGATAACACTGAAGAACATGATAACACACTCTGAAGAACATGATAACACTGAAGAACATGATAACACACTCTGAAGAACATGATAATACACTCTGAAGAACATGATAATACACTCTGAAGAACATGAAGAACATGAAGAACATGAAGAACATGAAGAATATGAAGAACATGAAGAACATGAAGAACATGAAGAACATGAATAATATGAAGAATATGAAGAACATGAAGAACATGAAGAACATGAAGAATATGAAGAACATGAAGAATATGAAGAACATGAAGAACATGAAGAGCATGAAGAATATGAAGAATATGAAGAATATGAAGAACATGAAGAACATGAAGAACATGAAGAACATGAAGAACATGAAGAACATGAAGAACATGAATAATATGAAGAATATTAAGAATATGAAGAACATGAAGAATATGAAGAACATGAAGAACATGAAGAACATGAAGAATATGAAGAACATGAAGAACATGAAGAACATGAAGAATATGAAGAATATTAAGAATATGAAGAACATGAAGAACATGAAGAATATGAAGAACATGAAGAACATGAACATGAAGAACATGAACATGAAGAACATGAAGAATATGAAGAATATTAAGAATATGAAGAACATGAAGAACATGAAGAACATGAACATGAAGAATATGAAGAACATGAAGAACATGAAGAATATGAAGAATATGAAGAACATGAAGAATATGAAGAACATGAAGAACATGAAGAACATGAAGAATATGAAGAATATTAAGAATATGAAGAACATGAAGAACATGAAGAACATGAAGAATATAAAGAACATGAAGAACATGAAGAATATGAAGAACATGAAGAACATGAAGAACATGAAGAACATGAAGAACATGGCTGTCATTATACAAGGTGTTAAGATGTTTATTAAGTCATTCAGACGTAAGATAATGTTTATATATTGTTACTTATAAACAGTTTCATGAAGATGTTAATTAACAGCTGGAAACTTTCTTGCAGTGAAAGCTGGTTCTGCAAGACGTCAGTGAAAGCTGCTTCTGCAAGACGTCAGTGAAAGCTGGTTCTGCAAGACGTCAGTGAAAGCTGGTTCTGCAAGACGTCAGTGAAAGCTGGATCTGCAAGACGTCAGTGAAAGCTGGTTCTGCAAGACGTCAGTGAAAGCTGGATCTGCAAGACGTCAGTGAAAGCTGGTTCTGCAAGACGTCAGTGAAAGCTGGTTCTGCAAGACGTCAGTGAAAGCTGGTTCTGCAAGACGTCAGTGAAAGCTGCTTCTGCAAGACGTCAGTGAAAGCTGCTTCTGCAAGACGTCAGTGAAAGCTGCTTCTGCAAGACGTCAGTGAAAGCTGCTTCTGCAAGACGTCAGTGAAAGCTGCTTCTGCAAGACGTCAGTGAAAGCTGGTTCTGCAAGACGTCAGTGAAAGCTGCTTCTGCAAGACGTCAGTGAAAGCTGGTTCTGCAAGACGTCAGTGAAAGCTGCTTCTGCAAGACGTCAGTGAAAGCTGGTTCTGCAAGACGTCAGTGAAAGCTGCTTCTGCAAGACGTCAGTGAAAGCTGGTTCTGCAAGACGTCAGTGAAAGCTGCTTCTGCAAGACGTCAGTGAAAGCTGGTTCTGCAAGACGTCAGTGAAAGCTGCTTCTGCAGTACGTCAGTGAAAGCTGGTTCTGCAAGACGTCAGTGAAAGCTGCTTCTGCAAGACGTCAGTGAAAGCTGCTTCTGCAAGACGTCAGTGAAAGCTGCTTCTGCAAGACGTCAGTGAAAGCTGGTTCTGCAAGACGTCAGTGAAAGCTGCTTCTGCAAGACGTCAGTG
The DNA here is from genome assembly GCF_038502225.1 of Cherax quadricarinatus. NCBI lineage: Eukaryota > Metazoa > Arthropoda > Malacostraca > Decapoda > Parastacidae > Cherax > Cherax quadricarinatus. The sequence goes on from NC_091311.1 coordinate 16,988,886, forward strand.
AAAGCTGCTTCTGCAAGACGTCAGTGAAAGCTGCTTCTGCAAGACGTCAGTGAAAGCTGGTTCTGCAAGACGTCAGTGAAAGCTGGTTCTGCAAGACGTCAGTGAAAGCTGGTTCTGCAAGACGTCAGTGAAAGCTGGTTCTGCAAGACGTCAGTGAAAGCTGGTTCTGCAAGACGTCAGTGAAAGCTGCTTCTGCAAGACGTCAGTGAAAGCAGGTTCTGCAAGACGTCAGTGAAAGCTGGTTCTGCAAGACGTCAGTGAAAGCTGGTTCTGCAAGACGTCAGTGAAAGCTGGTTCTGCAAGACGTCAGTGAAAGCTGGTTCTGCAAGACGTCAGTGAAAGCAGGTTCTGCAAGACGTCAGTGAAAGCTGGTTCTGCAAGACGTCAGTGAAAGCTGGTTCTGCAAGACGTCAGTGAAAGCTGGTTCTGCAAGACGTCAGTGAAAGCTGCTTCTGCAAGACGTCAGTGAAAGCTGGTTCTGCAAGACGTCAGTGAAAGCTGGTTCTGCAAGACGTCAGTGAAAGCTGCTTCTGCAAGACGTCAGTGAAAGCTGCTTCTGCAAGACGTCAGTGAAAGCTGCTTCTGCAAGACGTCAGTGAAAGCTGCTTCTGCAAGACGTCAGTGAAAGCTGGTTCTGCAAGACGTCAGTGAAAGCTGGTTCTGCAAGACGTCAGTGAAAGCTGGTTCTGCAAGACGTCAGTGAAAGCTGGTTCTGCAAGACGTCAGTGAAAGCTGGTTCTGCAAGACGTCAGTGAAAGCTGCTTCTGCAAGACGTCAGTGAAAGCTGCTTCTGCAAGACGTCAGTGAAAGCTGGTTCTGCAAGACGTCAGTGAAAGATGGTTCTGCAAGACGTCAGTGAAAGCTGCTTCTGCAAGACGTCAGTGAAAGCTGATTCTGCAAGACGTCAGTGAAAGCTGCTTCTGCAAGACGTCAGTGAAAGCTGCTTCTGCAAGACGTCAGTGAAAGCTGCTTCTGCAAGACGTCAGTGAAAGCTGCTTCTGCAAGACGTCAGTGAAAGCTGGTTCTGCAAGACGTCAGTGAAAGCCGCTTCTGCAAGACGTCAGTGAAAGCTGGTTCTGCAAGACGTCAGTGAAAGCTGGTTCTGCAAGACGTTAGTGAAAGCTGCTTCTGCAAGACGTCAGTAAAAGCTGGTTCTGCAAGACGTCAGTGAAAGCTGCTTCTGCAAGACGTTAGTGAAAGCTGGTTCTGCAAGACGTCAGTGAAAGCTGCTTCTGCAAGACGTCAGTGAAAGCTGGTTCTGCAAGACGTCAGTGAAAGCTGGTTCTGCAAGACGTCAGTGAAAGCTGGTTCTGCAAGACGTCAGTGAAAGCTGGTTCTGCAAGACGTCAGTGAAAGTTGGTTCTGCAAGACGTCAGTGAAAGCTGCTTCTGCAAGACGTCAGTGAAAGCTGGTTCTGCAAGACGTCAGTGAAAGCTGGTTCTGCAAGACGTCAGTGAAAGCTGGTTCTGCAAGACGTCAGTGAAAGCTGCTTCTGCAAGACGTCAGTGAAAGCTGGTTCTGCAAGACGTCAGTGAAAGCTGCTTCTGCAAGACGTCAGTGAAAGCTGGTTCTGCAAGATGTCAGTGAAAGCTGCTTCTGCAAGACGTCAGTGAAAGCTGGTTCTGCAAGACGTCAGTGAAAGCTGCTTCTGCAAGACGTCAGTGAAAGCTGGTTCTGCAAGACGTCAGTGAAAGCTGGTTCTGCAAGACGTCAGTGAAAGCTGCTTCTGCAAGACGTCAGTGAAAGCTGGTTCTGCAAGACGTCAGTGAAAGCTGGTTCTGCAAGACGTCAGTGAAAGCTGGTTCTGCAAGACGTCAGTGAAAGCTGCTTCTGCAAGACGTCAGTGAAAGCTGTTTCTGCAAGACGTCAGTGAAAGCTGCTTCTGCAAGACGTCAGTGAAAGCTGCTTCTGCAAGACGTCAGTGAAAGCTGCTTCTGCAAAACGTCAGTGAAAGCTGCTTCTGCAAGACGTCAGTGAAAGCTGGTTCTGCAAGACGTCAGTGAAAGCTGGTTCTGCAAGACGTCAGTGAAAGCTGCTTCTGCAAGACCTCAGTGAAAGCTGCTTCTGCAAGACGTCAGTGAAAGCTGGTTCTGCAAGACGTCAGTGAAAGCTGGTTCTGCAAGACGTCAGTGAAAGCTGCTTCTGCAAGACGTCAGTGAAAGCTGCTTCTGCAAGACGTCAGTGAAAGCTGGTTCTGCAAGACGTCAGTGAAAGCTGGTTCTGCAAGACGTCAGTGAAAGCTGGTTCTGCAAGACGTCAGTGAAAGCTGCTTCTGCAAGACGTCAGTGAAAGCTGCTTCTGCAAGACGTCAGTGAAAGCTGGTTCTGCAAGACGTCAGTGAAAGCTGGTTCTGCAAGACGTCAGTGAAAGCTGGTTCTGTAAGACGTCAGTGAAAGCTGCTTCTGCAAGACGTCAGTGAAAGCTGGTTCTGCAAGACGTCAGTGAAAGCTGCTTCTGCAAGACGCCAGTGAAATTTGGTTCTGCAAGACGTCAGTGAAAGCTGCTTCTGCAAGACGTCAGTGAAAGCTGGTTCTGCAAGACGTCAGTGAAAGCTGGTTCTGCAAGACGTCAGTGAAAGCTGCTTCTGCAAGACGTCAGTGAAAGCTGCTTCTGCAAGACGTCAGTGAAAGCTGGTTCTGCAAGACGTCAGTGAAAGCTGGTTCTGCAAGACGTCAGTGAAAGCTGGTTCTGCAAGACGTCAGTGAAAGCTGCTTCTGCAAGACGTCAGTGAAAACTGCTTCTGCAAGACGTCAGTGAAAGCTGGTTCTGCAAGACGTCAGTGAAAGCTGGTTCTGCAAGACGTCAGTGAAAGCTGGTTCTGTAAGACGTCAGTGAAAGCTGCTTCTGCAAGACGTCAGTGAAAGCTGGTTCTGCAAGACGTCAGTGAAAGCTGCTTCTGCAAGACGCCAGTGAAATTTGGTTCTGCAAGACGTCAGTGAAAGCTGCTTCTGCAAGACGTCAGTGAAAGCTGCTTCTGCAAGACGTCAGTGAAAGCTGGTTCTGCAAGACGTCAGTGAAAGCTGGTTCTGTAAGACGTCAGTGAAAGCTGCTTCTGCAAGACGTCAGTGAAAGCTGGTTCTGCAAGACGTCAGTGAAAGCTGCTTCTGCAAGACGCCAGTGAAATTTGGTTCTGCAAGACGTCAGTGAAAGCTGCTTCTGCAAGACGTCAGTGAAAGCTGCTTCTGCAAGACGTCAGTGAAAGCTGGTTCTGCAAGACGTCAGTGAAAGCTGCTTCTGGAAGACGTCAGTGAAAGCTGCTTCTGCAAGACGTCAGTGAAAGCTGGTTCTGCAAGACGTCTTCCTTCACTACTCTCACCATCACATTATTAATCTAACAAAAAAAAAAGATTTAACTAACAACATAAAGTAACTGTGACCAATTGATTTCCGTTACGTATATTTCTTGAGATAAGTGCTACTTAACTTACTCTCTCTCTCTCTCTCTCTCTCTCTCTCTCTCTCTCTGTCTCTCTCTCTCTCTCTCTCTCTCTCTCTCTCTCTCTCTCTCTCTCTCTCTCTCTCTCTCTCTCTTTCTCTCTCTCTCTCTCTCTCTCTCTCTCTCTCTCTCTCTCTCTCTCTCTCTCTCTCTCTCTCTCTCTCTCTCTCTCTCTCTCTCTCTCTTGATACGAAGCAATAAATAAATGCACCCAACCTTAATATTTAAAAGGGTGAACCTGTAAGCCAGTGGAAGGTCTCCGTCAGAAGACCAGAAGCTCCAGTGACGGGTCATCATATGATTAAGACTCGCGTCAGAAAACACCTGTCCTGTTTCCTGAAGAATCTTACGTTACCTTTAAACAAATGGTATTAAAAAAGACGGGTGACTGCCAGTGACCCGCCTCAGGACACTTAAGGAATATTTTAACAAGACAGTGTCAGGAGACACTTGTTATCTTTCCTAATGAGCAAAATAACACTAACCCAATAATGTTAAAATTATTATTGTTTAAAGATTCAAAGGCATCGATCAGTTCATAACGAAAGTTGAGCTTCATCTTACAGGTGAAGCTGCAGAAAGACTGTTATAATGCTGCACTACGAGTGAGGTTTATGTCTGTTATAATACTGCACTACGAGTGAGGTTTATGTCTGTTATAATACTGCACTACGAGTGAGGTTTATGTCTGTTATAATGTTGCACTACGAGTGAGGTTTATGTCTGTTATAATGTTGCACTACGAGTGAGGTTTATGTCTGTTATAATGCTGCACTACGAGTGAGGTTTATGTCTGACTGTTATAATGCTGCACTACGAGTGAGGTTTATGTCTGACTGTTATAATACTGCACTACGAGTGAGGTTTATGTCTGTTATAATGTTGCACTACGAGTGAGGTTTATGTCTGTTATAATGCTGCACTACGAGTGAGGTTTATGTCTGTTATAATGCTGCACTACGAGTGAGGTTTATGTCTGTTATAATGCTGCACTACGAGTGAGGTTTATGTCTGTTATAATGCTGCACTACGAGTGAGGTTTATGTCTGTTATAATGCTGCACTACGAGTGAGGTTTATGTCTGTTATAATGCTGCACTACGAGTGAGGTTTATGTCTGTTATAATGCTGCACTACGAGTGAGGTTTATGTCTGACTGTTATAATGCTGCACTACGAGTGAGGTTTATATCTGACTGTTATAATGCTCCACTACGAGTGAGGTTTATGTCTGACTGTTATAATGCTCCACTACGAGTGAGGTTTATGTCTGACTTTTATAATGCTGCACTACGAGTGAGGTTTATGTCTGACTGTTATAATGCTGTACTACGAGTGAGGTTTATGTCTGACTGTTATAATGCTGCACTACGAGTGAGGTTTATGTCTGACTGTTATAATGCTGCACTACGAGTGAGGTTTATGTCTGACTTTTATAATGCTCTACTACGAGTGAGGTTTATGTCTGACTGTTATAATGCTCCACTACGAGTGAGGTTCATTTCTGACTGTTATAATGCTCCACTACGAGTGAGGTTTATGTCTGACTTTTATAATGCTGCACTACGAGTGAGGTTTATGTCTGACTGTTATAATGCTGCACTACGAGTGAGGTTTATGTCTGACTGTTATAATGCTGCACTACGAGTGAGGTTTATGTCTGACTGTTATAATGCTGCACTAAGAGTGAGGTTTATGTCTGACAGTTGTAATGCTGCACTAAGAGTGAGGTTTATGTCTGAATGTTATAATGTTACACTAAGAGTGAGGTTTATGTCTGACAGTTGTAATGCTGCACTAAGAGTGAGGTTTATGTCTGACAGTTGTAATGCTACACTAAGAGTGAGGTTTATGTCTGACAGTTGTAATGCTGCACTAAGAGTGAGGTTTATGTCTGACTGTTGTAATGCTACACTAAGAATGAGGTTTATGTCTGACAGTTGTAATGCTGCACTAAGAGTGAGGTTTATGTCTGACAGCTGTAATGCTGCACTAAGAGTGAGGTTTATGTCTGAATGTTATAATGTTACACTAAGAGTGAGGTTTATGTCTGACAGTTGTAATGCTGCACTAAGAGTGAGGTTTATGTCTGAATGTTATAATGTTACACTAAGAGTGAGGTTTATGTCTGACAGTCCCCACACATCCGCCCGCCGTGCCCGCCGTGCCCGCCGTGCCCGCCGTGCCCGCCGTGCCCGCCGTGCCCGCCGTGCCCGCCATGCCCGCCGTGCCTCGTTGTGCTCCGTGTTTTTTCGTGTTTTCACGGTCTCTCTTATGTGCTAGAACTTTAATTTGTGCCAGCGATCTTATACGATACATCCCTCTAGCGCTTGGAACCAATCTTGGGGAGAAAATAGTATATACTGAGTCATAAAGGAGGATTAGTGTGCCCTACCTAGCAGAGTTTTACTCCCAGAGGGGAATCATAGGCCTAGTGTGTCGTGTGCAAAATAATAATAATAGAACTTTTCTTCAATTTAATTCAATTCAAGTTTATTCTCTATAATGGTTACAATGTGGGGTTTACAGGTTTTGGGTATTGTGTGGTTTACATGTTATAAAATACTAATTACAGAGGGGGCCACTAGGACACCTAGCATGGCTAGGCATTTCGAGCAGACTTAGATTAATTCTTAACATTAAATCCTTACAGATTATAGTATTAAGGCTAAGTGACTACATCATAATTTTGAGTTGAGCAATGTGAATGCTTTTGTTTTGGCACAATACAAGGTGTCTATATATGAGTAACAGGCAAACTTATGACTAGTTAGGATTTATTATTTTAAGATTAAGATTAGTATTTCTGGGTTTATAGTCAGTGGGTGAGTGAGTGTAATTGTGAACCACCAGGTGGTTATCATGTAGTTAGTTGTCGGGGTGTATCAGGGGGATAAGATGTTTTCTAACTGTAGTTTTGAAAGTGATGAGTGTGTCTGCAGTTCTAGAGTTTTCAGGTAGGGTGTTCCAGATTTTAGGTCCTTTGAAATACATTGAATTTTTGTAAAGGTTTAGTCGAACTCGGGGAATGTCATAGAGATGTTTGTGTCTGGTGTTATGCCTGTGGATCCTGTCACAACTATCAAGAAAGCGTTTTAGGTCAAGGTTAATACTGGAATTTAAGGTCCTGTAGATATAGATTGCACAGTAGTAAGTGTGGATGTACAATACCCAAAATTTAGATCTATGAAGAGTGGGGGGGGGGTTTCCAGGGATGGGATTTAGTGATTATTCTTACTGCGGCTTTTTGTTGGGTTATTATTGGCTTTAGGTGTGTTGCTGCAGTTGAACCCCAAGCACAGATAGCATAGGTGAGGTATGGATATATAAGTGAATGGTATAGTGTGAGAAGGGCAGTTTGTGGCACGTAGTATCGTATCTTGGAGAGGAAAGAAAGTATCCCTGATAATATTGTGTATACATAGTGTTATAGTGCATACTACAATGGCACCATAGATAATAAATGCTAAAGTGTCATTTAAAACAGGTGTAATTGAAACTGAAGTGATAGGCCTAAAGAGGCAGGTGCCAGAAGTCGCCAGAAACTTACCACACAGGTCAGCTGTTTTAATAATCTTCCTGGCCTGCTAGTGTACCTCCATATAATCTAGTGATATCAATGAATAGGAGAATACAGTGTTGTAGTAGCAACTAACCATTAATATAATTGTACTTAGTGGAGTGGAGTGACTTTCATTAGTTTTTTCTCCATTCTTGAAATACCAGATGTATACACAAATAACCCGCACATAAAAGACAGAAGCTTACGACGACGTTTCGGTCCGACTTGGACCATTGACAAAGTCACACTAACAGAGGAGGAGCAGAACGGCTATATATAGGCAGGAAGAGGTAGAGGTAGTAGTAGTGGTAGTAGTAGTACAAGAATTGTATATAATACCGACAGGATGAAATGACACATGCACAACACCCGGGCATCCCCACCGTAGACGTTTCGCCATCCAGCCAGCCACTGGATGGCGAAACGTCCACAATAAGGACAACCAGACGCCGCACATGTGTCTAATTTCATCAGTAGATGTAGTAGAAGAAGAAGAGGTAGTGGTAGTGGAAGTGGTAGAAGTGGGAAATAAGGAAGACGAGCCAGTCAAATACAAAGGAAGGGGAGCACTGCAAGAGAGCTAGAAACCCACAGAGGGAGAGCAAGCGCACCGAGGTGCGTGAAAGGGGAAGTGGTGAAATAAAATAAAGAAGGAACAGAAACACGAGACAGGAGAGAGAAAGACAACCCAGAGGAGAAAAGGAGAGAGGAAAGGGGAAGAGGAAGAAGAAAAAGAAGAAGAAGAAGAAAGAAAAAAAAAAAAAAAAAAAAAAAAAAAAAAAAAAACTGAGGATTCAGGTTAAGTCACGGGTGTTCTGAAGTTTGGAGCATTTTACAATGTAGTGGGAGAGGAAGGCATCTACAGAGACGAAGCCAGGGCTAAGGTTCATACAAGGAAAGTTGTGTATAAGAGAGGATTCAACTAAACGGCGACTGTTCGAGTTGGAAGTAGGGAAGACAGTTTTAGCAGAAGACCAGTCAATAGGATGGCTATGATCTCTGACGTGACAGAAAAGAGCATTGTTAGTGTCGGCAAGCCTAACACTATTTTTGTGCTCCCTAAGTCTGTCAGAAAGAGATCGACCAGTTTCTCCAAAGTATTGAAGAGGACAGGAGGAGCAAGAAATAGAGTAGACACCAGGAACATCTGTAGAGGGAGGAGAGGTATGAACGAGATTAGTGCGAAGAGTGTTAGTCTGGCGGAAGGTAAGCTTGATGTCTAAGGGACGGAGAGAATTGTTGAGATTAGAAAGTCCGGAAATGTAGGGAAGGCAGAGGATAGAAGAGTTCCCATGAGTAGAGAGTTTGGGAGAGAAGAAATTGCGTTTAGCACGTGAGAGGGCAGAGTCTATGAAATGGGAAGGGTAGCCAAGACGGGAGAACGAATTATAAAGAGTGGAAATTTCTGCTGGAAGGAACTGAGGATCACAGATGCGGAGGGCACGGAGAAAGAGGGAGATAAGAACACTTTTCTTGACAGGGGAAGCATGATAGGAAAAGTAGTGAATGTACATGCCACTGTGCATAGGTTTACGGTAAACGGAAAAGGAAAAACCTGTATCTGAGCGGTGGACATGGACATCAAGGAAAGGAAGTAAGGAATTAGATTCCCATTCAGCTTTAAACTTAATGGAAGGGGCAAGATTGTTAAGAGCTTCAAGAAAAGGTTGGAAGAGACTGGAGTCATGAGGCCACAGAGCAAAGATGTCATCCACATAGCGGAGCCAGAGTGAAGGTTGCACATCGAGGGTAGGAAGAAGAACAGTCTCGAAGTATTCCATGTAAAGATTAGCAAGGACAGGAGAGAGAGGAGAGCCCATAGCGACACCGAAGGTTTGGGAATAATATTTCCCTTGGAAGGAAAAGGAGTTAGAGTCCACACAGAGGCGGATCAGATCAAGAAAGACATCAGTGGGGATAGGGAGATGAAGAAACCCTTCGTGGGCCTTCTCTCTAAGGAAATCAAGGACAACATCAAGAGGGACATTGGTGAAGAGGGACTCAACGTCAAGACTAAGCATCTTACAGGTTGGGAGAGAGCGAACCCGTTCAATGAAGTCTTGAGAGTGACGGAGGTGGGCAGGAGAAAAAGTACCAAGAAAGGGAGTGAGGGTTTTGGCCAGCCAAGAAGCAAGAGAATAAGAGACAGAACCTCTAGAGGATATGATAGGACGAAGAGGAATATCAGGTTTATGAGTTTTGGGAAGGCCATAGAAATAGGGAAGAGAGGGACAGATGACACGAAACCGTTGAACAAGGTCAAAGTCAGGAGGACAGAGGTCGGAGAGAGTCCTTAGTTTTTTGTTGAAAGTTCTCTTGATGCGATCAAGAGGGTTGGAAACGAGAGGAGTGTAGGTGCGTGAGTCAGAGAGCAAGACATCAGCTTTACGGAGGTAATCCTCGCGATCAAGGATAACTACCGAATTACCTTTGTCAGAAGATAGTATGACAATGTTAGTGTTAGTGTTAGTGTCAAGAAAAGTGTTCTTATCTCCCTCTTTCTCCGTGCCCTCCGCATCTGTGATCCTCAGTTCCTTCCAGCAGAAATTTCCACTCTTTATAATTCGTTCTCCCGTCTTGGCTACCCTTCCCATTTCATAGACTCTGCCCTCTCACGTGCTAAACGCAATTTCTTCTCTCCCAAACTCTCTACTCATGGGAACTCTTCTATCCTCTGCCTTCCCTACATTTCCGGACTTTCTAATCTCAACAATTCTCTCCGTCCCTTAGACATCAAGCTTACCTTCCGCCAGACTAACACTCTTCGCACTAATCTCGTTCATACCTCTCCTCCCTCTACAGATGTTCCTGGTGTCTACTCTATTTCTTGCTCCTCCTGTCCTCTTCAATACTTTGGAGAAACTGGTCGATCTCTTTCTGACAGACTTAGGGAGCACAAAAATAGTGTTAGGCTTGCCGACACTAACAATGCTCTTTTCTGTCACGTCAGAGATCATAGCCATCCTATTGACTGGTCTTCTGCTAAAACTGTCTTCCCTACTTCCAACTCGAACAGTCGCCGTTTAGTTGAATCCTCTCTTATACACAACTTTCCTTGTATGAACCTTAGCCCTGGCTTCGTCTCTGTAGATGCCTTCCTCTCCCACTACATTGTAAAATGCTCCAAACTTCAGAACACTCGTGACTTAACCTGAATCCTCATTTTTTTTTTTTTTTTTTTTTTTTTTTTTCTTCTTCTTCTTTTTCTTCTTCCTCTTCCCCTTTCCTCTCTCCTTTTCTCCTCTGGGTTGTCTTTCTCTCTCCTGTCTCGTGTTTCTGTTCCTTCTTTATTTTATTTCACCACTTCCCCTTTCACGCACCTCGGTGCGCTTGCTCTCCCTCTGTGGGTTTCTAGCTCTCTTGCAGTGCTCCCCTTCCTTTGTATTTGACTGGCTCGTCTTCCTTATTTCCCACTTCTACCACTTCCACTACCACTACCTCTTCTTCTTCTACTACATCTACTGATGAAATTAGACACATGTGCGGCGTCTGGTTGTCCTTATTGTGGACGTTTCGCCATCCAGTGGCTGGCTGGATGGCGAAACGTCTACGGTGGGGATGCCCGGGTGTTGTGCATGTGTCATTTCATCCTGTCGGTATTATATACAATTCTTGTACTACTACTACTACCACTACTACTACCTCTACCTCTTCCTGCCTATATATAGCCGTTCTGCTCCTCCTCTGTTAGTGTGACTTTGTCAATGGTCCAAGTCGGACCGAAACGTCGTCGTAAGCTTCTGTCTTTTATGTGCGGGTTATTTGTGTATCGTTCCAGTCACGGTATTGTGCCTTTTTGTTATTTACCAGATGTATAGAGTGAAATTCGTATAACCTGTAGTTACCAGCGGTCGCAATATACACAACGAAAAGCAAATATTACTCCAAAAAAAGCGCCTTTCCTCCAATAATTTCACCAATTAACTCTAGTGATAATATAGCATTTGTTGTGGTGGAGATGGAAAAAAAACTAGAAAAGCTAGATACAGTAATTGATAATCCTTCAGGCTGTAAATAAAGGTTGAGGTCTCCACCGTTCATCATTGCAGGAGCTGCCAGCAATCACCGGTTCTTCAACATGCAAGTTATACTTTTGTATCAATCTAACCACATATTACTCGGTTAAATAATTTCCAGTAGTTCCTTCATGTGTTAGCCCAAATCACCGACCAGATATGTTTTAAATAATGACCCACTGATCAGATCCGACTGGTTTCAAACCCTTGACTGGTCCGAACCCTTGACCAGTTTCAAACGGATTCGTTGGACAATAAAGCAGACTGTAAACAGACGGGGTTTTAGGCGCTCTTATCAAACACAAACAATAAATATAAAACAGGAACGTACACTGGTAAGCTGTCCTAATATACAAGTACAATTAGAAATAGAAATACAAATAGCCAGATCTTCACTTTAAAGAGGTTATTAGTAGAATATTCAAGGGGTTACTAGTAGAACTATAGTAAATCAACCATTCAGATCACATTATGAAGCTCTGTGTAGTCTGCAGTACATCAAACAAACGGGCTTCCGCATGGATTACTTGCCATTTTTGTGAAAATTGGTGTCACGCCCCTTGTGCAGATATCCAAGAACTATCTACAAGCAGTGTTAAATCAGGGAAGTGTTTTTGGGTATGCCCAAATGAAAGCAATCTGTGGACTAAAATCATGGAAAACCTGGAAGCATTCTATAACAAATGGGAAAATAAAAAGTCTTGGCTGGATGGTATCGCCCTTGGTGCTGGCCATGTAGTCAGATACTGTAAGGCTGGAGGTGATGTCCTAAGTGACAGAAATGGTGAAGCTGGAGGTGCTGTCCTGGGAGACAGTAATGGTGAGGATGGAGGTGCTGTCCTATGAGACAATAATGGTGAGGATGGAGGTGCTGTCCTGGGAGACAGTAATGGTGAGGATGGAGGTGCTGTCCTGAGAGACAGAAATGGTGAGGATGGCGGTGCTGTCCTGGGAGACAGTAATGGTGAGGATGGAGGTGCTGTCCTATGAGACAATAATGGTGAGGATGGAGGTGCTGTCCTGGGAGACAGTAATGGTGAGGATGGAGGTGCTGTCCTATGAGACAATAATGGTGAGGATGGAGGTGCTGTCCTGGGAGACAGTAATGGTGAGGATGGAGGTGCTGTCCTGGGAGACAGTAATGGTGAGGATGGAGGTGCTGTCCTGGGAGACAGTAATGGTGAGGATGGAGGTGCTGTCCTATGAGACAATAATGGTGAGGATGGAGGTGCTGTCCTGGGAGACAGTAATGGTGAGGATGGAGGTGCTGTCCTGGGAGACAGTAATGATGAAGCTGGAGGTGCTGTCCTGGGAGACAGTAATGATGAAGCTGGAGGTGCTGTCCTGGGAGACAGTAATGATGAAGCTGGAGGTGCTGTCCTGGGAGACAGTAATGGTGAGGGTGGAGATGCTGTCCAGGTAGTCAGTAAATGTACGCAGGGAGGGAGACAGGAGCTGTAGTGGGGAAACAAGTGTAGTCAAGGGCAAGATAAAACCAATATTACAAACTAGTAATACCACAGGAGATAGCAAACAAGGGGACTCCGCTAGCAATAGTGAGGATATATTACCAAAAACAACTGGTGAGAGCTCCATTGTTAGCACTAGTGAGGATAGGAATGAGACAGGTAAACATGCACCAACAGGGAATACAGTCACAGAAACCCAAGGCCAACGGAAACCAAGCCTATGCACATGCTATGCACTTGGTATCTGCAGGCATGGGAAATCTGGAAAAACAGATGTGACGTGCAACTATAACCACCCTAGAAAATGCCGTGCCCATATGACAACAGGAAAATGCAAACTCACTTCCTGTAAGCTTTTTCACCCTGAAATGTGTCCCTCTTCAGTACAGGAAAGACTGTGCTATAGCTTAAATTGCCAGGCACACCATCTAAAGGGGACAAAAAGATACAAAACATCCAGGCCATGGGAAAACCTGGGTAGCCACAGCCACTCAAGAGGGAGAGGTTTTTTAGTGCCAGGAAGAAAAACAAACTGGCAGGAAATGGCAGAAATTGTACACCAAATCCAGTCATTCCTGGAGTGGAACCACAGTCGATGGCCTCCATTACAAACCAACAGATACAGATACTAGTGCCGGAAAAAAAATTCCCCCCCCAGTACCACCAATACCACCAGGCCGATGACATTCTTCTTTGCAAATATACAGGGTCTAAAGCCAGCAACAAACAACAAAATACCTTTCATCCGTGGACTGCTTGCAGAGGTAAATGCAATATTTGCGGCTTTCACAGAGACCCACATAAAGGATCACTTGGACAACGAAATATGGATCCCAGGTTACAACCTATACAGATGTGACAGAGTGAACAGGCAAAAAAAAAGGGGGGGGGGGGGGTTGGCCTGTTTATCGCAGTCACTTGTTTGCACAGAACTGCTTAATGCCTCAAATGATGTAGTGGAAGTTTTAGCAGTAAAGATCGAGAACCAAAACCTAGTCATTGTGGTAGTCTACAAGCCTCCGGATGCAACGTCCCAGCAATTCCAAGAACAGCTGTCAAAAATTGACCAATGTCTGGAAAATCTGCCAGCTCCTGCCCCAAACATCTTGCTCCTGGGGGATTTCAACTTGAGGCACCTAAACTGGAGGAATATAGCAAATAATGTTGTTGCAGTGATAACACCAGGAGGCAGCTCTGACGAGAACTCACATACACACGAGCTTTTAAATCTCTGCACAAAATTCAACTTAAACCAGCAAATAATAGAGCCTACTAGACTGGAGAATACACTAGACCTCATCTTCACTAACAATGATGATCTGATACGACATGTCACCTTATCAAAAACAATATACTCAGATCACAACATAATCGAGGTTCAGACATGTATGTGCGGAGCCCCAGACCGACAAAATGAGATTAGTCACGAGGGAGCCTTCACCAAATTCAACTTCAATAACAAGAACATAAAGTGGGACCAAGTAAATCAAGTCCTAAACGATATAAGCTGGGAAGATAGACTAAGCAACAAAGACCCCAACTTATGCCTAGAACAGATTAACTCGGTGGCACTCGATGTATGCTCAAGGAGGAGTAGATGTAAAATAGAAAGAGACAGGCGCTCCCTTTACAGGCGATGGAAAAGAATAACAGAGTGGCTAAAAGAGGCCAATATATCTGAAATGCGTAGGGAGTCACTGGTCAGAGAAATAGCAAACATCGAACTTAAGCTAAAGGAATCTTATAGGAGTCAGGAATCGCGGGAAGAACTAAACGCCATAAATGAAATCGAAAGAAACACAAAATATTTCTTTTCTTATGCCAAATCAAAGTCGAGAACAACATCCAGTATTGGGCCCCTACTTAAACAAGATGGGTCCTACACAGATGACAGCAAGGAAATGAGTGAGCTACTCAAGTCCCAATATGACTCAGTTTTTAGCAAGCCGCTAACCAGACTGAGAGTCGAAGATCTAAATGATTTTTTTATGAAAGAGCCACAGAATTTGGTTAACACAAGCCTATCTGATATTATCCTGACACCAAATGACTTCGAACAGGCGATAAATGACATGCCCATGCACTCTGTCCCAGGGCCAGACTCATGGAACTCCGTGTTCATCAAGAACTGCAAGAAGCCCCTATCACGAGCCTTTTCCATCCTATGGAGAGGGAGCATGGACACGGGGGTCGTCCCTCAGTTACTAAAAACAACAGACACGGCCCCACTCCACAAAGGGGGAAGTAAAGCAATAGCAAAAAACTACAGACCGATAGCACTAACATCCCATATCATAAAAATCTTGGAAAGGGTCCTAAGAAGCAAGATCACCACCCATCTAGATACCCATCAGTTACACAACCCGGGGCAACATGGGTTTAGAGCAGGTCGCTCCTGTCAGTCACAACTACTGGATCACTACGACAAGGTCCTAGATGCACTAGAAGACAAAAAGAATGCAGATGTAATATATACAGACTTTGCAAAAGCCTTCGACAAGTGTGACCATTGTGTAATAGCGCACAAAATGCGTGCTAAAGGAATAACAGGAAAAGTTGGTAGATGGATCTATAATTTCCTCACAAACAGAACACAAAGAGTAGTAGTCAACAGAGTAAAGTCTGAGGCGGCTACGGTGAAAAGCTCTGTTCCACAAGGCACAGTACTCGCTCCCATCTTGTTTCTCATCCTCATATCTGACATAGACAAGGATGTCAGCCACAGCACCGTGTCTTCCTTTGCAGATGACACCCGAATCTGCATGACAGTGTCTTCCATTGCAGACACTGCAAGGCTCCAGGCGGACATCAATCAAATCTTTCAATGGACTGCAGAAAACAATATGAAGTTCAACGATGAGAAATTTCAATTACTCAGATATGGTAAACATGAAGAAATTAAAACTTCATCAGCATAACGGAGATAAAACACCTAAATTACTGGAAGCGCTTAAATTTCCTGAACCTGTACTCCCTGGAACGCAGGCGGGAGAGATACATGATTATATACACCTGGAAAATCCTAGAGGGACTAGCACCGAACTTGCACACGAAAATCACTCACAACGAAAGCAAAAGACTCGGCAGACGATGCAACATCCCCCCAGTGAAAAGCAGGGGTGTCACTAGCACGTTAAGAGACAATACAGTTAGTGTCAGGGGCCCGAGACTGTTCAACTGCCTCCCAGCATACATAAGGGGGATTACCAATAGACCCCTGGCTGTCTTCAAGCAGGCACTGGACAAACACCTAAAGTCGGTACCTGACCAGCCGGGCTGTGGCTCTTACGTTAGATTGCGTGCAGCCAGCAGTAACAGCCTGGTTGATCAGGCTCTGATTCACCAGGAGGCCTTGTCACAGACCGGGCCGCGGGGGCGTTGACCCCCGGAACTCTCTCCAGGTAAACTCCAGGTATGATGCTGCACTAAGAGTAAGGTTTATTTCTGACTGTTATAATGCTTCACTAAGAGTAAGGTTTATTTCTGACTGTTATAATGCTTCACTAAGAGTGAGGTTTATTTCTGACTGTTATAATGCTTCACTAAGAGTGAGGTTTATTTCTGACTGTTATAATGCTTCACTAAGAGTAAGGTTTATTTCTGACTGTTATAATGCTTCACTAAGAGTGAGGTTTATTTCTGACTGTTATAATGCTTCACTAAGAGTGAGGTTTATATCTTACTGTTATAATGGTGCACTAAGAGTAAGGTTTATTTCTGACTGTTATAATGCTGCACTAAGAGTGAGGTTTATATCTTACTGTTATAATGGTGCACTAAGAGTAAGGTTTATTTCTGACTGTTATAATGCTGCACTAAGAGTGAGGTTTATATCTTACTGTTATAATGGTGCACTAAGAGTAAGGTTTATTTCTGACTGTTATAATGCTTCACTAAGAGTGAGGTTTATATCTTACTGTTATAATGCTACACTAAGAGTGAGGTTTATATCTTACTGTTATAATGCTACACTAAGAGTGAGGTTTATATCTTACTGTTATAATGCTACACTAAGAGTGAGGTTTATATCTTACTGTTATAATGCTGCACTAAGAGTGAGGTTTATATCTTACTGTTATAATGCTACACTAAGAGTGAGGTTTATATCTTACTGTTATAATGCTACACTAAGAGTGAGGTTTATATCTTACTGTTATAATGCTACACTAAGAGTGAGGTTTATATCTTACTGTTATAATGCTGCACTAAGAGTGCGCAAGTGAAGTTTCTTGCTTCCGACTTTGTATATATATTGAACTTATGTATCTATACTTTGTTGAGGCTGAGAGGGTTGATTCATAGCTGTTGTCCCTCTCTCTGTTTTATTCCTACTCATTTTACAGATATCGTACTTATATTGCAAGGTGCTTACTAACACATCTTCCAGCACCTCCTCATCCTGATCCTAACTACTGTGCAATCGTCCTTATTCAGACTAAACGACAGCATTTTGACGTCTTAATATTTTCTGGCTTAGCTTCCACCTTCACAGTAACTAACATAATTGTTTTAGCTCTAACATAGAGATTAAAGTCAATTTTCAGTATATATACGCCGGAAGGTGAACATCTTGGTCTATATTCCTTGCCTTCACAAGATGCCCTAAAACATTTATACGACTATCCTGGAGGTATGTGGGACAACCGAGATAGATGAGAAACAGGTGAGGGACAATTGCTTAACAAATGAGATTTATGCTTAAGTGAAGTGAAACGCCTAAAGAAACAGCTGCCAGTAGCTCAGTGGACAAAGTGTTTGACTCACAATCAAAATGACCTGTTTTCAGGATGCTAGAGGGGTACACGTATGGACAAGTGTCCTTACATCTGCTACTCAAGTTCAATTGGCACAGGATGGCCCAGCTTCTTCTTCGACCACTAAACTTATAAGTCGAGTTCCATATATATATATATATATATATATATATATATATATATATATATATATATATATATATATATATATATATATATATATATATATATATATATATATATACATACATATATATATATATATATATATATATATATATATATATATATACATATACATATATATATATATATATATATATATATATATATTTTTTTTTTTTTTTCAACAAGTCGGTCGTCTCCCACCGAGGCAGGGTGACCCAAAAAAAGAAAGAAAATCCCCAAAAAGAAAATACTTTCATCATCATTCAACACTTTCACCACACTCACACATTATCACTGCTTTTGCAGAGGTGCTCAGAACACAACAGTTTTGAAGCATATACGTATAAAGATACACAACATATCCCTCCAAACTGCCAATATCCCAAACCCCTCCTTTAAAGTGCAGGCATTGTACTTCCTATTTCCAGGACTCAAGTCCGACTATATGAAAATAACCGGTTTCCCTGAATCCCTTCACTAAATATTACCCTGCTCACACTCCAATAGATCGTCAGGTCCCAAGTATCATTCGTCTCCATTCACTCCTATCTAACACGCTCATGCACGCTTGCTGGAAGTCCAAGCCCCTCGCCCACAAAACCTCCTTTACCCCCTCTTTCCAACCCTTTCGAGGACGACCCCTACCCCTCTTTCCTTCCCCTATAGATTTATATGCTTTCCATGTCATTCTACTTTGATCCATTCTCTCTAAATGACCAAACCACCTCAACAACCCCTCTTCTGCCCTCTGACTAATGCTTTTATTAACTCCACACCTTCTCCTAATTTCCACACTCCGAATTTTCTGCATAATATTTACACCACACATTGCCCTTAGACAGGACATCTCCACTGCCTCCAACCGTCTCCTCGCTGCTGCATTTACCACCCAAGCTTCACATCCATATAAGAGTGTTGGTACTACTATACTTTCATACATTCCCTTCTTTGCCTCCATAGATAACGTTTTTTGACTCCACATATACCTCAACGCACCACTCACCTTTTTTCCCTCATCAATTCAATGATTAACCTCATCCTTCATAAATCCATCCGCCGACACGTCAACTCCCAAGTATCTGAAAACATTCACTTCCTCCACACTCCTCCTCCCCAATTTGATATCCAATTTTTCTTTATCTAAATCATTTGATACCCTCATCACCTTACTCTTTTCTATGTTCACTTTCAACTTTCTACCTTTACACACATTCTCAAACTCATCCACTAACCTTTGCAATTTTTCTTTAGAATCTCCCATAAGCACAGTATCATCTGCAAAAAGTAACTGTGTCAATTCCCATTTTGAATTTGATTCCCCATAATTTAATCCCACCCCTCTCCCGAACACCCTAGCATTTACTTCTTTTACAACCCCATCCATAAATATATCAAACAACCACGGTGACACCACACATCCCTGTCTAAGACCTACTTTTACCGGGAAGTATTCTCCCTCTCTTCTACACACCCTAACCTGAGCCTCACTATCCTCATAAAAGCTCTTTACAGCATTTAATAACTTACCACCTATTCCATAAACTTGCAACATCTGCCACATTGCTCCCCTATCCACCCTATCATATGCCCTTTCCAAATCCATAAATGCAATAAAAACTTCCCTACCTTTATCTAAATACTGTTCACATATATGCTTCAATGTAAACACTTGATCTACACATCCCCTACCCACTCTGAAGCCTCCTTGCTCATCCGCAATTCTACATTCTGTCTTACCTCTATTTCTTTCAATTATAACTCTACCGTATACTTTTCCTGGTATACTCAGTAAACTTATTCCTCTATAATTTTTACAATCTCTTTTGTCCCCTTTCCCTTTATATAAAGGGACTATACATGCTCTCCGCCAATCCCTAGGTACCTTCCCCTCTTTCATACATTTATTAAACAAAAGTACCAACCACTCCAACACTATATCCCCCCCTGCTTTTAACATTTCTGTCATGATCCCATCTTCCAGCTGCTTTACCCCCTTTCATTCTACGTAATGCCTCACGTACCTCCCCCACACTTACATTCTGCTCTTCTTCACTCCTAAAAGACAGTATACCTCCCTGGCCAGTGCATGAAATTACCGCCTCCCTTTCTTCCTCAACATTTAAAAGTTCCTCAAAATATTCTCGCCATCTACCTAATACCTCCATCTCCCCATCTACTAACTCCCCTACTCTGTTTTTAATGGACAAATCCATACTTTCCCTAGGCTTTCTTAACTTGTTTAACTCACTCCAAAATTTTTTCTTATTTTCATTAAAATTTCTTGACAGTGCCTCTCCCACTCTTTCATCTGCTCTCCTTTTGCACTCTCTCACCACTCTCTTCACCTTTCTTTTACTCTCCATATACTCTGCTCTTCTTATAACACTTCTGCTTTGTAAAAACCTCTCGTAAGCTACCTTTTTCTCTTTTATCACAACCTTTACTTCATCATTCCACCAATCACTCCTCTTTCCTCCTGCCCCCACCCTCCTATAATCACAAACTTCTGCCCCACATTCTAATACTGCATTTTTAAAACTATTCCAACCCTCTTCAACCCCCCCACTACTCATCTTTGCACTAGCCCACCTTTCTGCCAATAGTCTCTTATATCTCGCCTGAACTTCCTCCTCCCTTAGTTTATACACTTTCACCTCCCTCTTACTTGTTGTTGCCACCTTCCTCTTTTCCCATCTACCTCTTACTCTAACTGTAGCTACAACTAAATAATGATCTGACATATCAGTTGCCCCTCTATAAACATGTACATCCTGGAGCCTACCCATCAACCTTTTATCCACCAATACATAATCTAACAAACTACTTTCATTACGTGCTACATCATACCTTGTATATTTATTTATCCTCTTTTTCATAAAATATGTATTACTTATTACCAAATTTCTTTCTACACATAGCTCAATTAAAGGCTCCCCATTTACATTTACCCCTGGCACCCCAAATTTACCTACTACTCCCTCCATAACATTTTTACCCACTTTAGCATTGAAATCCCCAACCACCATTACTCTCACACTTGATTCAAAACTCCCCACGCATTCACTCAACATTTCCCAGAATCTCTCTCTCTCCTCTACACTTCTTTCTTCTCCAGGTGCATACACGCTTACTATAACCCACTTTTCACATCCAATCTTTATTTTACTCCACATAATCCTTGAATTTATGCATTTGTAGTCCCTCTTTTCCTGCCATAGCTTATCCTTCAACATTATTGCTACTCCTTCTTTAGCTCTAACTCTATTTGAAACCCCTGACCTAATCCCATTTATTCCTCTCCATTGAAACTCTCCCACTCCCTTCAGCTTTGTTTCACTTAAAGCCAGGACATCCAGTTTCTTCTCATTCATAACATCCACAATCATCTCTTTCTTATCATTTGCACAACATCCACGCACATTCAGACTTCCCACTTTGACAATTTTCTTCTTCTTATATATATATATATATATATATATATATATATATATATATATATATATATATATATATATATATATATATATATATATATATATATATATATATATATATATATATATATATATATATATATATATATATATATATATATATATATATATATATATATATATATATATAAAGACGTGGGAGAGAGCCTGGGCCTATCTTTAAACCCCACCAAATGCTAAATAGTTTCTACCAATCGACAGATCATTCAGAATGTTAGTGCTGTTTTACCAGGAGCACGAGCCATTGATCCAGCCAACAGCACTCTTCTTTATTAATTTGGTGCTCCTCTTGGGCCCAGTGCCATTGATCTGATCCTAGAAAGGAAAATCTCAGACCTCCGGACGATGGAAGGCAGGATAAAAGACACTGATACACATGATGCCTTCTACCTACTCACCAGGTGCCTGTCCATCCCAAAACTTACCTACTTACTGAGATGCTCCCTAGCCTTCAGCAGTCCGAAACTCAAGGAATATGACTACCTCCTAAAGACCATGATAGAGAGTGTATTGAATCTTTCCCTTGAAGATGGACAGTGGGCACATGAGACGAGCGGGGTCCCACAGGGGTCGGTCCTAGGACCAGTGCTATTTTTGGCACACGTGAATGACATGGTGGAAGGAATAGACTCAGAAGTGTCTCTGTTCTCAGATGATGTGAAGTTAATGAGGAGAATTAAATCAGATGAGGATCAGGCAGGACACCTGGTCCAGCAACTGGCTTCTCGAATTTAACCCCGCCAAATGCAAAGTCATGAAGATCGGGGAAGGGCAAAGAAGACCGTAGACGGAGTATAGGCTAGGTGGCCAAAGATTGCAAATCTCGCTCAAGGAGAAAGATCTTGGGGTGAGTATAACACCGAGTACGTCTCCGGAAGCACAAATCAACTAGATAACTGCTGCAGCATATGGGCGCCTGGCAAACCTGAGAACAGCTTTCCGATACCTTAATAAGGAATCGTTCAAGACACTGTACACCGTGTACGTCAGGCCCATACTGGAGTATGCAGCACCTGTTTGGAATCCACACTTTATCAAGCACGTCAAGAAATTAGAGAAAGTGCAAAGGTTTGCGACAAGGTTAGTTACAGAGCTAAGGGGAATGTCCTGTGAAGAAATTAAGGGAAATCGGCCTGACGACACTGGAGGACAGGAAGGTTAGGGGAGACATGGTAATAACATACAAAATACTGTGTAGAATAGACAAGGTGGACAGAGACAGAGTGTTCCAGAGAGGGGACACAGAAACAAGGGGTCACAATTGGAAGGTGAAGACCCAGATGTGTCTAAGGGATGTTATCAAGTATTTCTTCAGTCATAGAGTAGTCAGGAAGTGGAATAGCCTAGCAAGTGAGGTAGTGGAGACAGGAACCATACATAGCTTTAAGATGAGGTATGATAAAGCTCATGGAGCAGGGAGAGAGAGGATCTAGTAGCACTCAGTAAAGAGGCGAGGCCAGGAGCTGAGTCTCGACCCCTGCAACCACAATTAGGTGAGTACAATTAGGTGAGCGGTTGCAAGCCTCACTTCCAGTCAGGCTTGGGGGGGCTGGGAGTACGCAAATTCTCCCAGATTGCCCTACCAGCTTTCCTATTCTCTTACATAGCATCCAACGAGTTAATAAAACAAATTTTTCTGAACAACCTCATTGACTCATCATAAACATAGGACCATAGCTACGCCAGTTCCGTCACCGAATGAGAGAATCTTGCTGCTCCAGCACCAAAACCTAGTGCAGCACTGGCCTACAAACAGTTAAGTTGGGATGGCCCCATCGCTGAAAAGGTGGTTGCCAACATGAGTAGGGCTGTAACATCGGACAGGTAGAATGCCCGTCTCCAACCTGTGAGTGCACATCACTCTGGGGACTTCCTCTAAACAGTTCCCATTTCGGCAATGGGAACACGCCTCACCCCTAAGACCTTCAGTATTGCAGTGGCTCTTTGTCTTGCTGCCCTAGTTCACACCGAATATACGTGTATTTGCAGTGATGCACAGGCCAACCAACATGGCCTAGATGGTCTTAACTGCTCCAAAACCAAGGGCTGGCATGCAAGATACAATGAAGTCAATGACATAATAAAAAGAAGCCTTGCTACAGCTGGATGCAGAGCCCAGAGAGAGCCCCAATAACTAGCAGCCAACAATACTCACAACCTAGCAATCCACCCCTACAGGATCACCATGTGTCCATGGAAGATTGGCAAACTCTTAGCATGGGACTGTTCCTACATGTCGACCTGATAAGAGACATAAGAATATCAAAAACAACAAATTCCGATCACAACCTAATCGAAGTCCAGACGTACATGCATACGGGTCCTGATCAGCAGAATGCATGTACCTGTGAAGGTGTCTTCACAAAATACAACTTCAACAACAAGAACATCAACTGGGACCAGGTAAACCATGTCCTAAACGAAACATGTTGGGAAGATGTCTTAAATGACATGGATCCAAACCAGTGCCTTGAAAGGATCAACTTCCTGGCAGCCGAAGCATGTTCTAGGCATATTCCCCTAAGAAAGAAGAAGAGCAGGAGTAAACTGGAGAGAGAAAGACGCTCCCTCTACAGAAGACGACGAAGAATCACTGAGCTCCTCAGGAGTGCTAGAATATCTGATACACGAAAGGAGGCGCTGACCAGGGAAGTGGAAACTATCGAACTTACCTTAAATGACTCTTACAGGAACCAGGAGAGACAGGAGGAGCTTAAAGCTATTAGTGAAATTGAAAGAAATTCAAAATATTTCTTTTCATATGCCAAAAACAAGGCAAATACCACATCTAGTATCGGGCCCTTACTCAGACAGGATGGGACTTACACAAATGACAACAAGGAAATGAGTGAAATATTGAAATCGCAGTACGACTCTGTGTTTAGTGAACCACTAATCGGTCTGAGGATCGACGACCCAAATGATTTCTTCATGAATGAGCCTCAAAACTCCATAAATGTATGCCAGATTTCCGACATTACCCTAACTCCGATAGATTTCGAAAAAAGCCATTGACAACATTCCCATGCACTCAGCCCCGGGCCCAGACTCGTGGAACTCTGTTTTCATTAAGAACTGCAAGAAACCCCTCTCGCGTGCCATAAGTACACTATGGAGGAGGAGCTTGGACATGGGTGAAATTCCACAGTCACTTAAAACAACGGATATAGCCCCACTCCATAAAGATGGCAGCAAAGCATTAGCTAAGAACTATAGACCAATAGCTCTGACGTCCCACATCATAAAAATCTTTGAAAGAGTGCTAAGAAGCAGGATTGCAAATCACCTGGATTCCCAAAATCTGCACAATCCAGGGCAACATGGGTTCAGGGCAGGTCGCTCCTGCCTCTCACAACTACTGGATCACTTGGATCATTTGGATGCACTGGAAGAAAATCAGAATGCAGATGTAATATACACAGACTTTGCAAAAGTATTTGACAAATGCAATCATGGTGTAATAGCCCATAAAATACGTGCTAAAGGAATAACTGGGAAAGTGGGGAGATGGATCTTCAACTTCCTAACAAATCGAACACAAAGAGTAGTGGTCAATAGAGTTAAATCGGAGGCTGCCATAGTGAAGAGTTCTGTTCCACAAGGCACAGTACTCGCCCCCATCTTATTCCTTATCCTCATATCAGACATAGACAGAGATATACATCACAGCACCGTATCATCCTTTGCGGATGATACTAGGATCTGCATGAGGCTGTCATCTGCTGAGGACGCGGTTAACCTCCAAGAAGATACAAACAAAGTTTTCCAGTGGGCAACGGTAAACAATATGATGTTCAATGAGGACAAATTTCAACTACTCCGTTATGGAAAACTGGAGGAGATAATAACTAGAACAGAGTATACTACAGACTCTGGCCATACAATAGAGCGGAAAAATAATGTAAGGGACCTGGGAGTAGTAATGTCTGAGGATCTCACTTTCAAGGATCACAACAGTGCCACGATCGCACGTGCAAAGAAAATGATAGGATGGATAATGAGAACGTTCAAAACGAGAGATGCCAAGCCAATGATGATCCTTTTCAAATCACTTGTTCTCTGTAGGCTGGAATACTGCTGTACATTAACATCTCCATTCAAAGCAGGTGAAATCGCAGATCTAGAGAGTGTACAGAGATCCTTTACTGCACGTATAAGTTCTGTCAAGCACCTTAACTACTGAGAACGCTTGGAAGCACTTGACTTGTACTCGTTGGAACGCAGGAGAGATATATCATAATCTACACTTGGAAAATCTTGGAAGGAATGGTCCCAAATCTGCTCACAGAAATCACTCCCTACGAAAGTAAAAGACTGGGCAGGCGATGCAAAATGCCCCCAGTGAAAAGTAGGGGCGCCATTGATACACTAAGGGAAAACACCATAAGTGTCCGGGGCCCAGGACTGTTCAACAGCCTCCCATCAAGCATTAGGGGAATTGCCAATAAACCCCTGGCTGCCTTCAAGAGAGAGCTGGACAGATACCTAAAGTCAGTGCCGGATCAGCCGGGCCGTGGCTCGTACGTTGGACTGCGTGCGGCCAGCAGTAACAGCCTAGTTGATCAGGCCCTGATCCATCGGGAGGACTGGTCATGGACCGGGCCGCGGGGGCGTTGATCCCTGGAATAACCTCCAGGTAACCTCCAGGTAACCTGGCTGATACCTACATCCATCACAGCGTCGGGCGACAGGGAGGAGCTGCTGATCACAGAGAGGAGTACAAGAGCGGCAAGTACAGGGACATAAGCCGACAGTATCAATTTGTCCTAGTGGGATCAGAGACCTTAGGATCATGGGAAAAAACACCACATGTTTCCTTAAAGACCTGGGTTCCAGACTCATCGACACCACCAGGGACCCAAGGGCAGTCACTTTCATGTTTCAGCACCTCAGAGTGGCCATCCAGAGGGGAAATACTTGCTGCATACTTGGCTCACATCCGGCTTCAGAGGAGCTGGAGAAAATTTATAATCTTTGATATACTGTACCAATGTATTCATGCTTGTGTTTTTTTGTCAGTGTATTCTGTCTATAAATAAAGTTCATGTAGAATATAGAATATAGGGGATGGTAGAAGAAAATTTTCAAAGAGCTCCAGGGAGAACTGAAGTACATTTATTCTCTTCTCTGAGGATGAAGGTCCCCAGTCCAGTTCTAGAGGTGGTACCTCCCTATATATATATATATATATATATATATATATATATATATATATATATATATATATATATATATATATATATATATATATATATATATATATATATATATATATATATATATATATATATATGGAATTGTAAAAGAAGTAAATGCTAGGGTGTTCGGGGGAGGGGTGGGATTAAATTATGGGAAATCAAATACAAAATGGGAGTTGTCACAATTACTTTTTGCTGATGATACTGTGCTATTGGGAGATTCTAAAGAAAAGTTGCAAAAGTTAGTAGACGAGTTTGGGAGGGAGTGTGTAGAAAGAATGTTGAAAGTGAACATAGGTAAGAGTAAGGCGATGAGGGTATCAAATGAGTTAGGTAAAGAAAAACCGGATATCACATTGGAGGGAGGGAGTATGGAAGAAGTGAATGTGTTCAGATATTTGGGAGTTGACTTGTCAGCAAATGGGTTTGTGAAGGAAGAGTTTAACCATAGAAATGATGAAGGAAAAAAGGTGAGTGGTGCATTGAGGTATTCGTGGAGACAAAAAACGTTATCCAAGGAGGCAAAGGGAATGTACGAGAGTATAGTGGTACCAACACTCTTATATGGGTTGTGAATACTGTAACAAGGAGGATGGAGGGAGTGGAGATGTCTTGTCTATGGGCAATGTGAATATTATGCAGAGAATTCGTATTTTGAAAATTAGGAGGACGTGTGGAGTTGCCAAAAGTATTATTCAGAGGGCTGAAGAGGGGTTATTGAGGTGATTTGGTCATTTAGAGACAATGGAACAATGGAGAGGTAGGGGGTCATCCTAGGAAAATATGGAGGGAGAAGGTAAAAGAGGTTTTGTGTGCAAGGGGCCTGGACATGCAGCAGGCATGTGAGAGCATGTTAGATAGGAGCAAATGGAGAAGAATGATTTTTTGGACCTGACGAGCTGTTGGAGTGTCAGAAGTGTAATATTTTATGAAGGGATTCAGGGAAACCGGTTAGCTGGACTTCAGTCTTGGAGGTGGGAAGTACAATACCTGCACTTTAAAGGAGGGGTTTAAGATATTGGCTGTTTGGATTGACATCTAAACTATCATATCTATGCACCTCTGCAAAGACAGCGATTGTGTGTAAATGATAGCAAAAGTGTTGAATGATGATGAAAGTGTTTCTTTCTTTTTTGGGTCACCCTGCCTCGGTGGGAGACGGCCAGCGTGTTGAAAAGATATATATATCTAAGACCTAAGACCGATATTAAGATTAAAATAAAACTGTACAATGTTTTAGTTATTCAAAGGTTCTAGGGAAGACCTGCTGGTAAAGAAACAAAAAAGATTATTTTTAAAGGCTCTGAAATTGTAGAGAATAATGTTATTCATATTCTTACCTACTAATGAGATGTCTGGGGTAGAGACCTTTCTTTTACCAGAGTCTCCATATAGATTCCGATGTTGATAGTGGCAAGTCAAAGACAAGCGTCCAGTGTTTCATTTCCCATCTGATTTCTGATTTTAGATTTTACTTATTTCATGGTAAAAAGTCTCTCAGCTTCGGGAATTTATCCTTGTAGTCCAGCTTCCAGATACTTTCCTGATTTTCATTTTTCTTCGCCAGCAACAATGGGTCAGAGTGCAGTACACACAGTTCAAACTGAAGTTCTGGTAATTGTGTCTCCACATCAGCTTCCATGGGGTTGTTAAATTAAAGGAGACTGGGTTTCAGATTTTCAAAGTTTAAAAATCTTTTCTCAAACTCACTAGATAAAATTTTTCTGACAAAACATGAGAAGTCAGACTCGATATCATCTGCCATGAGTTCACGACAAGAAGTAAAGTGTGCAAGGTCATTCTTTTTTAAACACTGAAGAGTACAGCTTCTCGTGGAAAGCTTCAGTGTGTTCAACTAGTTAAGAAATATTTTGTTGTTTACCTTGTAAGCTCAGATTCAGCACAGTCAAGTGTCTGTCATGTCTAATTAAGAATGTTAGGATGGAAAAAAAAGTGTTTATCCTGCAGCTAAGTTCGGTACACCTGTGTGTTGCTCAACTGTTCATTTTGAAGAAATGAAAGTATGTCTTTCCGAAGTCAGTTTATTCTGGTATACACAAATACATTTACATTGATTATCATACATAACAGGATATATGCAGAGAACCTAGGATAACCCAAAATGTCAGACAAAGTGACCTATTTCCTTTGAAATACTGGATCATTAATTTTCCAGGACTCAGCCACTTGATACTTGAATGCAGTGGTAGGTCACTGAATTCCGTATTCAGTTTTTCAATGAAAAATATGAATTTTCTGTGTCTCTGTGACTTATTTCTTTATTTATTTTTATTTGAACATGATACATAGAAGTACAAAGAAATACAGTGGTTAAGTGTAACATGCCAAAGCCCCTTGTATGCAGAGCATTATGGGCAGGCTTAAAATTAACTTAAGATTAACTAAGCAATGATATATTCAGTGGTAAACATTATTGTAAACAAATAACAATTAAGCACAAATGAGTATTACAAAGACAGGTCATATGGTCATTTACTGTGTTGCTGAGTATTCAGTAGAATGGAGCATTCTGTTAGGTAATGTAATTAAAAATAGCAAAGTTTGATACAATACAATTATTCAATATTTATTTAGTTGTGGGTGAGTAAGTGATTTTTAAGAAGAGACTTGAATTTATAAACAGACTGTGTTTCTTTTATTTTCACAGGTAATGAATTCCAGATTTCTGGGCCTTTTATGTACATTGAGTTTTTGCATAGCGCGAGATGGACACGGGGAACATCAAAGAATGATCTGTGCCTTGTGTTACGGTCATGTGTTCTGTTGAGGTTGGTAAGGAGACGTTTGAGGGGAGGGTTAATATCAGAGTTAAGTGTTCTATGTATGTAGTAGGTACAATAATAACTATGGATGTTTTGTATGGTGATTAGGTTTAGGGTTCTGAATATTGGTGGAGTGTGCTGCCTGTAGTGGGAATTTGTTATTACCGCCTCTGATTAAATTCGCTATGCTGACATCATGCATGACATCACTCATCTGTAAAACCTTGCCACATAATGCTTCTTGGTGGATAATGTAGTGTACGATACAGTCAACTCTTATTTTCTTTCAGCAGGCCAAGTAACCAACACATTACTGCCGGTCATAGTTCCTGCAGCATCAGGTACAATACAGGAACACTCGTCAAATCCTCCATATTCATTGACAGTAGACTCGAGACCAGCATAGTAGTAGTAAAGGCAAATCAATTGTTCAACAAAGAGAGATAATAGAGGGCAGCAGTGACTAGCTTCCTTAAGGTTTGCTATACAAGTAGTAGGAGTCTAAGAAATAAGATGGATGAGCTAAGATTACTTGCAAGTGTAGGTAATATAGACATTATTGTTATAAGAGAGACCTGGTTCAACTTGAAAGATAGAGAAATGCCTTTTGAATGCAACATACAGGGTTATAAACTTTCTGTGATAGGGTCAACAGGAAGGGTGGTGGAGTGGCGATGTAAGTCAGTGATGGAAATATAAACACATATGCAGTATAATGTGATCCTTTATTGACTACGTTTCACCCACACAGTGGGCTTTATCAAGTCAAAAACAGATCTGTTTGTGATTTGAAAAAGCCCACTGTGTGGGTGAAACGTAGTCAATAAAGGATCACATTATACTGCATGTGTTTATATTTCCATTGTGTCGGTATTTTATACCATTTATATCCATCGTAAGTCAGTGATAATTTAAATTGTTGTGCTAGACAAAATATAAGATTAGAAACATTGGACACAGAATCTGTTTGGCTACAGTTTCTTGAAGGTCGTGAAAAATTAATTTTGGATGTGATTTATAGGTCCCCAAACCTTGATAGAGAGTGCAGTAAGCTGTTATGGGACGAAAGTCATAAGGCATCTAGATATGAAAATGTTGTGATAATGGGAGATTTTAACTTTAGACAAATTGATTGGAACAATGTGACAGGAAATCTTGAGTCTAGTGACTTTCTTGATATTGGTCAGGATTGTTTTTAAAAACAGTATGCAAAAGAACCAACTAGAGGAAACAACTTGCTTGACTTGGTTCTTGCCAACAAATAATCACTAGTTAATAACCTTGAGGTTAATGATAAGCTAGGGAAAAGCAATCACAAATCACATAGTTTCAACATATCATGGAATTACCCAGATAACTGCAATCAAGTCTTTGTCCGAGACTTCCGCGTGGCCGACTTCATGGGACTGAGAAATTACCTGGGTGGGGTGAATTGGGATGACCTGATTATGAGTCAGTTAGCTGGTGTTGGTTGCCAATATGACGTTTTTCAGAGCATAGTTCTAGCTGCCCAGACAACATTTGTTCCGAGTAGGGAAATTAGATCTAACAAAAATGATCCCAAATGGATAAACAATAGATTAAAACATCTCATTGGTATAAAGAGAGGCATATATAGGCGTATCAAAAGAGGGGATGGGCACTTAAGAAATCAATATATTCAACTAAAGAGAGAAATAAAAAAAAATAAGAAAAGCAAAAAGGGATTATGAGGCTAAAGCCACAAGGGATTCGAAGATTAACCCAAAAGGGTTCTTTCAGGTATACAGAAGTAAAATTAGCGACAAGATAGGCCTACTTAAGAGTAACTCAGGTCAGATCACTGACAGGGATAAGGATATGTGTGAACTTTTCAACATCTGCTTCCTCTCAGTTTTTACTCAGAAAGATACTAGCAAAATTCCAGAAATAATAAATTATGTAGAACAGGACGATAATAAACTATGCACGATTGCGGTAACTAGTGACATGGTCCTCAGACAAATAGAGAAACTAAAACCTAACAGCTCCCCAGGCCCTGATGAACTATTTGCAAGGGTGTTAAAGGAATGTAAAGAGGAACTTAACATACCTTTGGCTAATCTTTTTAACATATCACTACAAACTGGCATAGTGCCTGATAAGTGGAAAATGGCAAGTGTAATATGCTGAGGTCAGTGGTAACCTGCGGTCATACCTGCCTAAGCTCTTGGGAGTTAGCGTGGGCTGTTACCAAGCACCATGGCTTGTTGTAGTGTTTTAGAATCTCAGGTTAAAGTGTTGAAGAAGAAGATTCTACTTCAGGAGGAAAATAGGAGGCTGAAGCTTTGCATAGATGAGTTTGGGAATGAGTGTGTGTGAAGGATTTAGCTGGTAAGGAGGAAATGGTTACCAGCAGTGATAGTGGCAGCCGCTTTAAGTGGCAAGTGGTTCAAAGTTCAGGAAGAAGGAAGATGAGGAGAGTTAATAGAGAAGATGTGAAGGTAGGAAATCGATTCTCTGTTCTCCAAAACGAGTGTACTTCAATGGTTAGCGAGGCTGAAGGTACCACTGATTCCCCTGCTAATCAAGGTAAGAATATTTTAATAGTAGGCGATTCTCGGGTAAGATATATGGACCGTGCATTTTGTAAGAGACAGAAAGGTTAGACAGAGAGTGTGTCTTCCTGGAGCTGGTGTTGGTGACATAGTCAGCAGGTTGGATAATATTATGGCAGGTAATGGGAACAAGCCCATTATCTGTCTTAGTGCTGGGGGTAATGACATTGGGAAGGGCAGGAGACAGGAGCTGCTGGATAAGTACAGGTCAGCCATAGAAGTAGTTAGGTCTAAGGGAGGGATCCCAGTCATATGTAGCATCTTGCCTAGAAAGAGAGTGGGCAATGAATGGATGTCTAGGACAATTGGTATGAACTGCTGGCTAGACAGGTACTGCAAGGAACTTGCAATCCCTTTCATTGATAACTGGGACCTGTTCTTTGACAAACGTGATATGTATGCAAGGGATGGGGTTAATCTCTCTGGGGATGGAGTGGTTGCATTAGCCAATTCGATTGAGAGGGTAATTGATGACTTGTCTAGGAATTTAAACTGATAGATTATAGAGGTATGGGTGTTTGTGAGAAACAATCAGGTTGCAGCATTAGGGTTAAAAGCAGCAGTTATTACCGGGATACCTCAGGGATATGTTTAAAAGACAATATTCAAAATAAAGTTGCTAGTAATGGCAAATCAACTGATCAACAAACAAAGAGGGATAGTAGAGGGCAACGAGTGACTAGCTCCCTTAAGGTTTACTATACAAATAGTAGGACTCTAAGAAATAAGATAGATGAGCTAAGATTACTTGCAAGTGTAGGTAATATAGATATTATTGGTATAACAGAGACCTGGTTCAACCTGAAAGATAGAGAAATGCCTTCTGAATGCAACATACAGGGTTATAAACTATTCCACACTGATAGGGTCAACAGGAAGGGTGGTGGAGTGGCGATGTATGTCAGAGAAAATTTAAATTGTTGTTTTAGACATGATATAAGATTAGAAACATCAAATACAGAATCTGGCTACAGTTTCTCGAGGGACGTGACAAATTAATTTTGGGTGTGATTTATAGGTCCCCAAACCTTGATATGAGTGCAGTAAGCTGTTATGGGACGAAATTCATAAGGCATCTAGATATGAAAATGTTGTGATAATGGGAGATTTTAACTTTAGACAAATTGATTGGAACAATATGACAGGAAATCTTGAGTCTAGTGACTTTCTTGATACGGTTCAGGATTGCTTTTTAGAACAGGTTGTGACAGAACCAACTAGAGGAAACAATCTGCTTGGTTTGGTTCTTGCCAACAAAGATTCACTAATTAATAATCTTGAGGTTAATGATGAGCTTGGGGAAAGTGATCACAAATTACTTAGTTTCAATATATCATGGAGTTACACAGATAACTGTAAGCAAATCTCTGTTCCAGATTTTCGCTTGGCCGACTTCATGGGACTGAAAAATTACCTGGGTGGGCTATTTTGGGATGTCCTGACTATGGGTCAGGTAGATGATCTTGGTTGCCAATATGACTTTTTCAGAGCATAGTTCTAGCTGCCCAGACAACTTTTGTTCCGAGTAGAGAAATCAGATCTAACAAATATGATCCCAAATGGATGAACAATAGATTTAAACATCTCACTGGTCAAAAGAGAGACATATATAGGCGTATCAAAAGAGGGGATGGGCAGTTAAGAAATCAATATATTCAATTAAAGGGAGAAATAAAGAAAGGAATAAGAAAAGCAAAAAGGGTTTATGAGGCTAAGGTCACAAGAGATTCAAAGACCAGCCCAAAAGGGTTCTTTCAGGTATACAGAAGTAAGATTAGGGACAAGATTGGCCCACTTAAGAGTAACTCTGGTCAGATCACTGACAGTGATAAAGATATGTGTGAAATTCTCAATACCTACTTCCTCTCAGTTTTCACCCAGGAAAATACTAGCGGTATTCCTGAAATAATAGATTATGTAGAACAGGATGATAATAAACTATGTACGATTGCGGTAACTAGTGAGATTGTCCTCAGACAAAAGAGAAACTAAAACCTAACAAATCCCCAGGCCCTGATGAACTGTTTGCAAGGGTGTTAAAGGAATGTAAAGAGGAACTTAGCATACCTTCGGCTAATCTTTTTAACATATCACTACAAACTGGCATAGTGCCTGATAAGTGGAAAATGGCAAATGTAATACCTATTTACAAGGCAGGTGACAGGTCTTTGGCTTCGAACTATAGACCAATAAGTCTTACCTCCATAGTGGGAAAATTTATGGAATCAATAATTGCCGAAGCAATTCGTAGCCATCTTGACAGGCACAGATTGATTAATGAATCTCTGCAAGGATTTACAAAGGGGCAATCCTGTCTTATGAATTTACTAACTTTTTTCACTAAGGTGTTTGAGGAGGTAGATCATGGTAATGAATGATATTGTGTATATGGACTTCAGTAAGGCTTTCGATAAAGTTCCACACCAGAGGCTATTGAGGAAACTAAAGGCACACGGAATAGGAGAATTTTTTTCCTGGGTAGAGGCATGGCTGATAAATAGGCAGCAGAGAGTTTGCATAAAAGGGGAGAAATCGGAATGGGGACACGTCACAAGCGGTGTTCCTCAGGGGTCAGTGTTGGGCCCGTTGTTGTTCACAATTTACATAAATGACATAGATGAGGGAATAGATAGCGACATAAGCAAATTTGCTGATGACGCCAAAATAGGCCGTCCAATTCATTCTAATGAGGACACTAGAGCACTCCAGGATGATTTGAATAGACTGATGCAATGGTCGGAGAAGTGGCAGATGCAGTTTAATATTGACAAATGCAAAGTTCTAAATGTTGGACAGGAAAATAACCATGCGACATATAAACTAAATAATGTAGATCTTAATACTACTGATTGCGAAAAGGATTAAGAAGTTCTGGTTAGCAGTAATCTAAAACAAAGACAACAGTGCATTAGTGTTCCCAATAAAGCTAACAGAATCCTTGGCATCATATCAAAAAGTATAAGAGGAAATGGTATGGTGATACCGACAAGATGTGGAAAAAGACACTTATGTACAGTTCAGGACATTTATTAAAGGAAACGTTTCGCCACGAGTGGCTTCTTCAGTCCTAATACAGAGAAAACTAAGAAAACACACATATATATAGTGGCGGGAGTCAGGTGAGGTGATGCGTGGGTAGAGGTGGTAGTAGTAGTAGTAGTAGTAGTAGTAGTAATGGAACTAAGGAGGTGAGGCAAGAGAGGGACCTGCTTGCATCAAGTAACACCAGTTCCCAGGATGGGTAATATCCTCTTGCTTAGTAATTTTGAAATAATGTAACTACCGGATTTTTGCTTTATAGTGTTACTGACAGAAATTAGTGCAGCTTCAATGCATTTTCTCCGTCTTAAGTCGTCTTCTTTAATAACTAGTTTAGCTTCATTGAATTTCATGAGGTGTCCAACATCGTCTCTATGTTGAACACATGCGTTTTTGCGGTCATCGTTTCTGCAAGCATTTTTGTGTTCTGCTATCAATGACCTTGTGAGCAGTATTCAGAACTTCTTAGAGCCGCCTCTGAAACCTCCTACTACTCTAAATCCAAATGACTTCCATAATAATCATAAGTCTTATAAAAATCATACCTATTACAATGATTCTAAACTTCGAACATTGAAACGTACTGCTCGCAGACTAGGCCTAGCCTATAGAAACCATCGTACCCCTGAAATGCTGAGCCTCTTCCAAACTGCCCTTGCTGCTGCCAGAGAGCGTATGACAGAGCTGCGGCAAACAGACTGGGAACAATTTGTCAATGGTCTCAATGCTCACACCCCACTTAGCCGGGCATGGAGGGACATAAATAGAATTAAGGGTAACAGAACTGGGCAGATCGCGCACCCTCATCCCTTGCATAGGGCGAATGAGTTAGTCAGTGCTTGGGCTGCTACATCTAGCTATGACAGTCTTCCCAGTACCACACAGGCGAAATTAATGGACAAATATGATGCAAGGGAGAGACTTGTTTGCTTTATGCTCAGCAAGGCAGATGACTGCAACATTCCTTTCACTAATTATGAACTTGATGCAGCACTAACTAAGGGCAACTCCACGTCGCCTGGTGAGGATGGTATTACTTACAACATACTCAGATTGCTGTGTCGAGTACCAGGTAATCCTTTACTTGAATTATATAACATGAGTTATGTCACTGGGGAGCTCCCTAAATCATGGACCAATAGCCTCATTATTCCCATTCCAAAGCCCAATCAACAAAACTCATTTCGCCCAATATCCCTTACTAGCTGCTTGTGTAAAACATTTGAAAGGATGATTCTTAATCGTCTTATGCACAGAATTAAGGAATTCTTGTCACCCCGGTTGCATGGCTTCATGCATGGAAGGAGTGTGCATCATTGCATTACCACCTTTCTCACTCTGCACACTGACAGCTCATACACTACGTTCCTTGACCTTAAATCCGCTTTTGATGTAGCCAACAGACATGTAATCATTAGTGAACTTGCCAGAATGGATGTTGGAGGATGGCTTCTCCGCTGGATTAAAGGTTACCTGTCCAACAGAAAGTCGTCTGTGTTGTTCCAGGGACATAGAAGTGTAACTAAAGATTTTGAATTAGGAACCCCACAGGGAGGTGTGCTTAGTCCCACCCTTTTCAACATTTTGATTAATGCCTTACTTAATGCCATGCCTAGCCAGCCCCATCATTATATGGTTAGTTTTGCTGATGACATAATGATTCACACTACCGGATTCTCCAACACCCAAAACATTCTTAATCATGTACTAGCCTCGTGTCAGGACCTGGGGTTAATAATCTCAGGGGATAAAACAAAGATACTCAACAGGCGTCCTCCTCGGCAGAGAGGCACAGTTCGTCAGATCCAGTTGCATGATGGGTCTCTTCTAGAATATGTAAGCAGATACAGGTATCTAGGCTTTGAGGTTCCACTACTTGGACCTGTTGTAACGAGACTTTGTCGCCAATACAAAGAAAGGCTGAGAGCACTTAGAGTTGTGGCAGGTTTTCATCCCAGGTATGGTGCTAATGTTAAAATTGTGAAAATGATGTATCTTGCTTATATTAGATCATTGGTTGATTATGCAGCGCCACTACTTGCACTCGTGTCTGACTGGAAGCTTGGAGGGCTGGAAAAACTGCAAAACGAAGCAATGAGGATCATCCTAGGATGCCCTCGTACTGCCAAAATTTTAAATATGCGGAAAGAACTTAATATTCCAAGCATTAGAGATCGTGTTACTGAAAGAAATATCCTTATTGGGGTCAATATGCTTAGGCTAGCCCATTCAAACCCCTGCACAGAAGCCCTCCAAACTTTCCTCAGCACTGGTGAACATCCTTCCAGATGGATCGAAAAAACTGGAACCGACCTCCGCATGAACCAGCTACATGATCTATATCAAGTTGGACAACAGAGACATTTCCCTGCTCCATGGGATATTACCCCATTCCAAACTACCATTCCTCCATTTCCCCCCAAAACTCTTCTTAAATCACAACCAAAGCTTCGTCTTGAAGCCAAACATGATGCCTTAAGCTGTATTGATAACTTAGTCACACAGAACAATCTTTCACAAATTATTTACGTCGATGGTTCTGTTCACCAGTCCACTGGTGCAGCTGGTAGTGCTGCTGTTGTCACACAGAGTGATGGCTCTTATAAAGAAATTGGAGCACGCATCAATAACTGGGCCTCTACCCTTCAAACAGAACTGTTTGCCATACTCCTTGCACTCAAATGTGTCCATGTATCTAAGGTTGACACTTTAATTGTAACTGATTCTCTGTCATCCATAAATGCTCTCAACTCATTAAGTATAAATTGTGGCATGCTTGTGTCAGAAGCCAGACATAGATATGGTAAGATTGTGGACAGTGGAGTCAGAGTGCACATGCTGTGGATTCCATCTCACATTGGTCTTCAGATGCATGATAGAACTGATAAATTGGCTAAGCTGTATGCTTTCGAAGAGGGGGTAGATTACAATCTTGGGTTGTCACTTAGCAGTTTGAGAACATCTGCTATCCTAATGTCCAGAGTTCTGGCTGTTTCCCCTACATATACTTTGTCACATCCCCCACATGGTATAGTGTAGATTCCTGCACTTGTGTCAGAATCATGCTTGGGTTTTTGTATCAGGTTCCTAATAGTAGTTGAAGAGCTGGTAGATATTTTAGCCAGTTTTCTGTCAAACATTTTTGAAACATTAGTGGCATCGTTGCTGACCGGTAAAACGATGTAACTTGGAGGCTTTTCTTCAATTTGATAGGTGTTGGTCTTGCTGAGGATACGTGTTGCACGATTCCTGCAGTCACGTATGAAGTGTAGGGGTAAGTATAAATAATAGAAGTCCTCAGGTTGTTCTGCAGCTCTATATGTGAAATTAAGACACAGGTGCAACATCTGGGTATCCTTATTGTAGACGTTTCGCCATCCAGTGGCTTTATCAATACAAATTCTAGGACATAACATGAAGACAGTAGAACTATGTACGGAAGATGAGGTAATCAGTCCCTCAACCTAGGAGTAGGTGCGAAGAGCACCGTAGTCGTAGAGATTCTCTACGACTACGGTGCTCTTCGCACGTCTACAATAAAGATACCCAGATGTTGCACCTGTGTCTTAATTTCATCTTGTCGGTATTATATACCATTCTTGCACAGCTCTACATATCCTTGGTTAGGCCTCATTTAGATTATGTTGCACAGTTCTGGTCACCGTATTACAGAATGGATATAAATGCATTGGAAACGTACAAAGGAGGATGAATATATTTGGTAGAATCGTAACGGCTTGACAAAGCTCCTGGAGAGCGAAACGTTGCCACAGTAAAATGTCACATTAGGAGGATGAGAAAGTTGATTCCATGTATCAGAAATCTTCCCTATGAGGATAGCCTAAGGGCCCTGAATCTGCACTCTCCAAAAAGGCGTAGAATTATGGGGGATATGACTGAGGTGTATAAATGGAAAACAGGAATAAATAAAGGGGATATAAATAGCGTGGTGCTAAAAATATCTAGCCTAGACAGGACTCGCAGCAATGGATAAAAGTTGGACAAATTCAGATTCAGGAAGGATATAGGAAAGCACTGGTTTGGTAATAGTGTTGTGGATGTGAGAGGTTACTAAAGTAGAGTTTCTCAACCAGGTTCCTGTGAGAGGTTACTAGAGTAGAGTTTCTCAACCAGGTTCCTGTGAGAAGTTACTAGAGAAGAGTTTGTCAACCAGGTTTCTGTGAGAAGTTACTAGAGAAGAGTTTGTCAACCAGGTTTCTGTGAGAAGATACTAGAGAGAGTTTGTCAACCAGGTTTCTGTGAGAGGTTACTAGGGGTTTCCGAGAGAAATAGCAATAAATAGGCTAAACACATAAAATACATTTCTAAGTCATTTTTGTGTTTAATTTTATATTCGTAATTTTACTCTACACGTTCGGCATATTGGAAAATTCTTGGGTATTATATTTACCCGCACATAGGAAAAAGGAGTTTACGACGACGTTTCGGTTCGACTTGGACCATTTACAAAGTCGTTAGGTAAGACACATATCCAAACAGGAGCGTACTCCGGTAAGCTGTCCTAATATACAAGTACAGTTAGATATAGAAATACAAATAGCTAGAGCTTCATTTAAGGAGGTTATTAGTAGAATATTCAAGAGGTTGCTAGTAGAATTACAGTAAATCAACCATTCAAATCATTATGAAGCTCTGTGTAGTCTGCAGTCAATCAAGCAAACGGGCTTCCACATGGATAAATTGTCATTTTTGTGGAAATTGGTGTCACGCCCCTTGTGCAGATATCCATGAACTATCTACAAGCAGTATTAAAACAGGGAAGTGTTTTTGGGTATGCCCAAATGAGGAAAATCTGTGGACTAAAATCACAAGGGTATTAAAAGAGGATAACATCAAAGCTGCTTTCCTAGACAACCTGGAAGCTTTCTACAACAGATGGGAACATAAAAAGTCTGGGCTGAATGGTACTGCCCTTGATACTGGCCATGTAGTCAGAAACTGTAAGGCTGGAGGTGATGTCCTGGTAGTCAGTAAATGTGGGGCTGATAGTGCTGTCCTGGTAGTCAGTAAATGTGGGGATGATAGTGCTGTCCTGGTAGACAGTAATGGTGAAGCTGGAGGTGCTGTCCTGGGAGACAGTAATGGTGAAGCTGGAGATTTTGTCCAGGTAGTCGGGAATTATACGCAGGAAGGAATACATATAAATGACCTCATAGGGGACAGGAGCCATAGTAGGGAAACAAGTGTAGTCAAAGATAAGATAAAACCAATATTGCAAACTAGAAATACCACAGGAAATAACAAACAAGAGGACTCCACTAGCAATAGTGAGGATATATTACCAAAAACAACTGGTGGGAGCTCCATTGTTGGTGCTAGGGAGGATAGGAATAAGACAGGTAAACATGCACCAACAGGGAATACAGTCACAGAAACCCAAGGCAAACGGAAACCAAGCCTGTGCACATGTTATGCACTTGGTATCTGCAGACATGGGAAATCTGGAAAAACAGATTGGACGTGCAACTATGACCACCCTAGAAAATGCCGTGCCCATATGACAACAGGAAAATGCAAACTCCCTTCCTGTAAGCTTTTTCACCCTGAAATGTGTACCTCTTCAGTACAGGAAAGACTGTGCTATAACTTAAATTGCCATGCACACCATCTAAAGGGGACAAAATGATACAAAACATCCAGGCCATGGGAAAACCTGGGTAGCCACAGCCACTCAAGAGGGAGAGGTTTTTTAGTGCCAGGAAGGAAAAAAACTGGCAGGAAATGGCAGAAATCGTACACCAAATCCAGTCATTCCTGGAGTGGAACCACAGTCGATGGCCTCCACTCCAAACCAACAGATACAGATACTAATGCCGGAAAAAAAATCCCCTCCCCCAGTACCAACAATACCACCAGTCTTCGCACCTACTGCTAGGTTGAGGGACTGATTACCTCATCTTCTGTACATAGTTCTCCTGTCTTCAAGTTATGTCCTGGATTTTTGTATTGATAAAGCCACTGGATGGCGAAACGTCTACAATAAAGATACCCAGATGTTGCACATCTTGTCGGTATTGTATACCATTCTTGTACAACCTGTCAGACACTGCAACATCATGAAATCTTGATTCTGAGGCCATGTACATAACCTTCACGACTACGACAACTACTACTACAACTAACCCATCTCTTTGGGTAGGACCTACTTCCACTGGGGACTCCCGCCTACCAGTGACTATGCCCTCGTCTGCTTCCCGTCCCATTTCCTCCTGATGTTACTATATAAGCGTCAGGCACCTTGCTCCTGCTTCAGAATCTCCACGACTACGGTGCTCTTCGCACCTACTGCTAGGTTGAGGGACTGATTACCTCATCTTCTGTACATAGTTCTCCTGTCTTCAAGTTATGTCCTGGAATTTGTATTGATAAAGCCACTGGGTGGCGAAACGTCTACAATAAAGATACCCAGATGTTGCACATGTGTCTCAATTTCATCTTCAACTGCCTGAGACCAGCAAAGAACTGCCTGAGACCAGCAAAGGAACAGATAATATTTAATATTTTGTCCTCATATCTGGAAACAGGAGTCTCTCCCGGAAGAACTGTGTTGGTATCTGTGTTGATGGCGCCCATCAATGGTTTGGTTTTTCTTGTAGAACAAGAAAATGCTGCTGATGTATTAAAACACTACTTTCTTCACAGAGATGTGCTGATTTCAAAATCTCTTGGAGATGAATTGAAAAAGGTTTTTAATGATGCTACAAAAATGCTCAACTTCATAAAACAAAGACCATTTCGCTCCAGAATGTTTAAAAAGCTGTGTAAAAACCTGGATAAAGAGCACATGAGTCTCTTGCTACATACAGAAATCGGGTGGCTGAGTAGAGGAAGAGTTCTCAATAGGGTGTTTGAGCTGAAAGATGAACTGCAGGAATACTTTCAAGAAAACATTAAGCAAGATTTTGCCAAGTGCTTTGAAGATGAAAAATGGTTACAGAGGTTAGCCTACTTAGCAGACATTTTTCATCAAATGAATCAACTGAACAAATCACTGCGAGACCCTGGAGAAAATGTACTGACTTCAAGTGACAAGTTTCTTGGATGTAAAAGAAGACTGAATCTTTGGAAAAAATCATGTTGCAAAAGGAAATCTTGAGATGTTTCAACTACTGATGAGGTTTAAGAGTAAAGGAGGATACCAGCAAATTTCAAGTTATTGAAACCCACCTGGAGGAACTGCGGATGACAAATCGAACATTATTTTCCTTTCAACGCAAGTGTATGACTGTGTGTGGGAGCCACTCTGAATCTTCTGCTTATCCTGAGAACTTGACTTTAAGACAAGAACTTTGTGAGCTGCAGTCTGATCGTACACTTAAGATGAGATTTACTGACCTGTCCCGGGACAAGTTCTGAATTTGTGTGAAAGAAGAGTCTCCTGCCAGTCATTGCAAAGACAGAAATAGCCTCCTTTCAGTTGAAGATGAAATCCGTGTGCGTTTATCCGTGTGTGTTTATCCGTGTGTGTTTATCTAGAGTTCAGCCCAGAATTAAGAACATGTGTACCAAAAGACAGCCACAGATTTCACATTAGAGAAGCAAATTTCATTATCTAAACTGGCTTTAAAAATAACATTTCCTTGACCCATATATTTGTTCATATGACATTTTGCTTCATTTATCTTATGCCTTTTTAACATTATCATGAAACGATTAAGTTGCTATAGTAATTATGTGTTTTCGTTCTATTTATATTGTTGTATACGATATTTATATATTTTTGAATACGATATTGGTTATTTGCTTATTTTTTGTTTACAGATATGGTTAGTTTATTTTTTGTGTGAATGTAAACCTCTGCATGAGGTCTCATGATCAACCAGTTAGATTTCAGTTTTTTTTTTTTTTTTGCTTTTTTTTTTTTTTGGCAGTATTAATAAACTTGAGAAAAACATAATTTATTTTTTTGCTTAAGCCAGATATCAGAAGAAATGTATTGTATTTTCCTTATGAACTTTAAGTTTATGAAAGAGAATGAAAGATAATAATAATGATATATAATAATTTTTGTTTAGGGGTTTCCTGAGGCATGAAAATTATTTCAAGGGTTCCATAAGGGTAAAAATTATTTCAAGGGTTCCATAAGGGTAAAATTTATTTCAAGGGTTCCACAACCCAGGGCAACGAGTGTTTAGAGCAGGTTGCTCCTGCCTGTCCCAGCTACTGGAGCACTATGACAAGCTCCTGGATGCTGTAGAGGATAAACAAAATACAGATGTAGTATACACAGACTTAGTAAAAGTCTTCGACAAGTGTGACCATGGTGTAATAGCACACAAAATGCGTGATAAAGGAATAACGGGAAAAGTTGGTAAATATATCTATTAAATTCCTGACAAACAGAACACAAAGAGTAATAATAAACAAAGTCTGAGGCGGCTATTGTGAAAAGCTCTGTTCCACAAGGCACAGTACTCACTCCCATCCTAGTCCTCATCCTCTTATCTGACATAAATAGAGATGTAAGCCATAGCTCCGTGTCTTCCTTTGCGGATGACATCTAAATTGCTATGGCAGTGACCTCCATCGAAGACACTGCGAGACTCCAAGAGGATATCAACCAAATATGAATTTCAATGAAGAGAAATTTCAGCCACTCAGATATGGAAAGCTTGAGGAAATTAAGACTGTATCAAGGTATACAACCAATTCTTTGTAGATGAATGGTTCAGAGAACCGACATGTTGATAAATTAGACACATGTGCAACTCTTGGGTATCTTTATTGAAGATACCCAAGAGTTGCACATGTGTCTAATTTAACAACCAATTCTAACCATACAATAGAGCGAAAAAGTAATGTGAAGGACCTGGGAGTGATAATATCAAATACCACAACAATATATCTACCTCATCTGCTAGGAAAATGATAGGACTGAATTACGGAGGCACTGGAAGACGACCAAAACGCAGATGTGATTTATACAGATTTTGCAAAAGCGTTTGACAAATGCGATCATGGAGTGATAGTGCACAAAATGAAGGCCATGGGCATTACGGGGAAGGTAGGAAGATGAATTTTCGGTTTCCTAACACACAGAACACAAAACGTAGTAGTGAACAGGGCAAGATCCAGCATCAGCGAGGTCAAAAGTTCAGTGCCCCAAGGCACTGTCCTGGCACCTCTGCTGTTCCTAATCCTCATAGCAGACATAGACATAAGAACAAAAGAATGGAGGAACACTGCAGAAGGTCTACTGACCCATACAAAGCACGTCCTTATCAAAACGACCTATACCCAAAGCTACCCAAGAATTATGCAAGTCCCACTCAAATCCAACCCCTCTCACTCATGTATTCATCCAACCTAAATTTGAAACTACCCAACGTTTTAGCTTCAATAATCCTACTAGGCAGACTGTTCTACTCATCAGCTACCATATTTCCAAACCAATACTTGCCTATATCCTTTCGAAATTTAAACTTATCTAATTTGAATCCATTACTGCGGGTTCTCTCTTGGAGAGATATC
>NC_091311.1:17032970-17129608 GCF_038502225.1 Cherax quadricarinatus
TTAAGGGAGGTACCTGATAGGGTTACTTGACTGGAATGGGAAGATCAAGTGAATCGTCAATTTTCCTGCGCAAGAGATCGATGGCTTGTGTAGTAGGTACTTTGGTGAATAGGGAAGTCACGTCAAGGCTGGAAAGTTTCTTGTTCCTGATGTCAAACGCATTCGCAACATCAACATCAGGAACAAGAAACTTTCCAGCCTTGACGTGACTTCCCTATTCACCAAAGTACCTACTACACAAGCCATCGATCTCTTTCGCAGGAAAATTGACGATTCACTTGATCTTCCCATTCCAGCCAGCGATTTCATCGACCTTGTTGAACTATGTGTTGGCTTTACGTGTTTCTCTTTCGAAAATCACCTCTTTCAGCAGACTTTTGGACTACCCATGGGTTCGCCACTCAGTGCAGTCCTGGCGAACCTATACATGGAACATCTAGAAGCCGAACGT
Organism: Cherax quadricarinatus; assembly: GCF_038502225.1. NCBI lineage: Eukaryota > Metazoa > Arthropoda > Malacostraca > Decapoda > Parastacidae > Cherax > Cherax quadricarinatus. The sequence goes on from NC_091311.1 coordinate 17,033,422, forward strand.
TTCTCCACCATTATTCCTTCGTCTGTCACCTGGCTCCGTTATGTTGACGACATTCTCCTCATAACTCCTAAACGCTTCAACGTTCAAGCTCTCCAAGACAAGCTCAACCAGGTCGAGCCTTCAATCCAGTTCACACTTGAAGAAGAAGTCGACAACACTCTTCCTTTCCTTGATGTTCTGCTCTGCAAAGCTGACCACGAACTTCGTTTTAAAGTCTATCGAAAACCCACCAACCAAAACGATCTTCTCCACTTCTACTCTCACCACGACACCAAAACCAAACGTGGTGTAATTATAGGCTTCTTCCTGCGTGCACTCAGAATCTGCAGCAACGAGTTCCTTGAGGAAGAATGCACTATAATTGAACAAGTATTTTCTAAACTCCACTATCCTCGTCACTTCATCAGAGACTGCAGACGGCGGGCATTAAACATCTTCAACACACCCAGAGAAGACACTGCCGAGAAGAGATACATAGTCCTTCCCACCAACTCCATTGCCAAACATGTTTCCAACATCTTTGCCAAAACATCATTCCAAGTATCTACCTCCACAACCGCGACCATCAGGGACATCACCAATAGTAGACGGGACAAGCCTCCATCCTCTGCAGGGGTATACATAATCCCTTGTAATGACTGCAACAAATTATATGTGGGCGAAACATCAAGAGACCTCCAAACACGTATTTCAGAACACCAATATGCAAGCAGGACTGACGATACAAGGAATGCCTGTGTACAACATCGGAATTCACACAACCATTTAATTAACTACAGAAACTCAAGACTTATAGCCACAGAAGACAACACTCAATACAGAAGAATCCTGGAATCATCGCATATCTCTATAACCAACAATTTCAACCAGAACAATGGCTTCTATAACAGCTGAACCACTCGCCAAGAAACTTCTTCATCGCTATCCCACATAAGAACATAGAACACTGCAGAAGGTCTACTCACAACTTGTCCAATACCCCTGCCTAGCTACCCAAGACTCTATAACCCCACCAGGTAGATCATCAGATGCAGCATTCTCCACCTGACCTCAACATTCTGAACATGACTATAAATACTCCCGTGCCTTCCAACCCCAGGTAGATCCGTGTGTGACTTGAAAAAGCCCACTGTGTGGGTGAAACGTTGTCAATAAAGGATCACATTATACTGCATTTGTGTTTATATTTCCACACCACTCTTGTAACACATGAACCAACACTGTTACCTGCCAGTACATCACTCTTGTAACACATGGACCAACACTGTTACCTGCCAGTACATCACTCTTGTAACACATGGACCTACACTGTTACCTGCCAGTACATCACTCTTGTAAAACATGGACCTACACTGTGACCTGCCAGTACACCACTCTCGTAACACATAGATCAACACTGTGACCAACATTGTGACCTGCCAGTACAGCACTCTTGTATCACAAGACGTCACGGCAACCTCTCTCTCACCTCTCACTCTGGCTGCGTCTCTCAACGATAAATAAATGATAATAATTGCAGAATTACCCACAAAATGATATATAAAGGGAACAGATATAATTAATGATACAATTTTATTGTGGCAACATTTCGTTCTCCAGGAACTTTGTCAAGCCGTTACAAACAAATAGTTCGTAAACACATAAGCAGCAACGACTCTGGGAGTTTGTAAGAGAAATATATATCAACGGAACACAGCATACGAATGGATAGTTTTTTTCGACTACATACTACTTTGTTTTGAGTGTGCGCAAGGAACTTAGAAAAATGAATGAAGCAGCGGAATATTAATGGGTCAACTTTTCTTGAATCTTCAGTTTTAAGCAGAGCCCAAGACAGAAAGTTCCGTCGCCTTCATGTGGTATATACTGAAGAACCAGCCCAGCTTTTACACGTTGGAGTGACAGTTAATAAAATTATGCTGGTACCTTTGAAAGAAAGCGAGCTAAATACTGCATGGTGAAATTTCTGAAAGAAGATGAGGGCTGAAAGAATGTTCGAATAAGGGACATCCTTTCCAGCCTCACTATCCCCTATGAGGGAGACTTTCTAACAACTCTCAACTGAGGTTATAAAAGCACTGAACACTTGATCATAATACCACTTAAATATTCATTAATAGAAAGCAAAATACGAGTGTAAGAAAACAAACTCAACCCTGATATTTACTTTATAAATCTGGAATTATACTTTATTGATAATATTTAACACACTAATTCTGGAAAATATAATATTAATACTGAGAGAGACTGGAATGACACAGCACTGTGCTGCTGCCTGGAATGACACAGCACTGAGCTGCTGCCTGGAATGACACAACACTGTGCTGCTGCCTGGAATGACACAACACTGTGCTGCTGCCTGGAATGACACAGCACTGTGCTGTTGCCTGGAATGACACAGCACTGAGCTGCTGCCTGGAATGACAGCACTGAGCTGTTGCCTGGAATGAATAGCACTGTGCTGCTGCCTGGAATGACACAGCACTGAGCTGCTGCCTGGAATGGCACAGCACTGTGCTGCTGCCTGGAATGACACAGCACTGAGCTGCTGCCCGGAATGACACAGCACTGAGCTGCTGCCTAGAATGGCACAGCACTGTGTTGCTGCTTGGAATAACACAGTACACTGAGCTGCTGCCTGGAATGATAGAGCACTGAGTTGATTGGAATGGCACAGCACTGAGCCGCAGCCTGGAATGACACGGCACTGAGCTGCTGCCTTGAATGACACAGCACTGTGCTGCTGGCTGGAATGACACAGCACTGTGCTGCTGCCTAGAATGACAGAGCACTGTGCTGCTGCCTGGAATGACACAGCACTGTGCTGCTGCCTAGAATGACAGAGCACTGTGCTGCTGCCTGGAATGACAGAGCACTGAGCTGCTGCCTGGAATGACACAGCACTGTGCTGCTGGCTGGAATGACACAGCACTGTGCTGCTGCCTAGAATGACAGAGCACTGTGCTGCTGCCTGGAATGACACAGAACTGTGCTGCTGCCTAGAATGACAGAACACTGTGCTGCTGCCTGGAATGACAGAGCACTGAGCTGCTGCCTGGAATGACACAGCACTGTGCTGCTGGCTGGAATGACACAGCACTGTGCTGCTGCCTGAAATGACACAGCACTGTGCTGCTGCCTAGAATGACAGAGCACTGTGCTGCTGCCTGGAATGACAGAGCACTGAGCTGCTGCCTGGAATGACACAGCACTGAGCTGCTGCCTGGAATGACACGGCACTGAGCTGCTGCCTAGAATGACACGGCACTGAGCTGCTGCCTGGAATGACACAGCATTGTGCTGCTGCCTGGAATGACAGAGCACTGAGCTGCTGCCTGGAATGACACAACACTGTGCTGCTGCCTGGAATGACACAACACTGTGCTGCTGCCTGGAATGACAGAGCACTGAGCTGCTGCCTGGAATGACACAGCATTGTGCTGCTGCCTGGAATGACAGAGCACTGAGCTGCTGCCTGGAATGACACAACACTGTGCTGCTGCCTGGAATGACAGAGCACTGAGCTGCTGCCTGGAATGACACAGCACTGAGCTGCTGCCTGAAATGACACAACACTGTGCTGCTGCCTGGAATGACACAACACTGTGCAGCTGCCTGGAATGGCATAGCAGTGAGCTGCTGCTTGGAATGACACAGCACTGAGTTGCTGCCTGGAATGAAAACTGTCAACTTTCAGAATAATACAACCACTAGACACCTCTGGGTCAGGACCAGTAAATGTCTCCACCACCACGGGGCATGCATCCTTAGGGTGTCCCGTAGCTCGACTGCTAGCGCGCTCAGCTCACACACTGAGGTCCGTGGTTCGATTCCCGGTACGGGTGGGAACATTAGGACATTTTTCCTTAAGACACCTGCTGTCCATATTCATCCATCAGTAAAATAGGTACCTGAGTGTTAGTCGACTGGTATGGGTCGCATCCTGGAGACAAAACTGACCTAATTTGCTACAAATGTTTTGCATAACAAGGGAATTTCTATACAGTATGTCACTGATGTCAGCTAGGACTGTATACCTTGTATATGTACTTGTAGAAATAAAGATTATTATTATTATTATTATTATTATTATTATTATTATTATTATTATTACTATTATTATTATTATTATTATTATTATTATTATTATTATTATTATTATTATTAGCCCGGCCCATAGCCGGGTTCCGAGAGTAGTAAGAGTCGAAACTTATCAAAGGTGTATTTATATATCAAAGGTATTATTATTATTATTATTATTATTATTATTATTATTATTATTATTATTATTACACCCAGTCTCTACAGTCAGGTGCCAAGACCATAGTTTATATTAGATACTCCTCTCAGTTCAGCTGCCCACCAAGACTCCTCTTGTCTCAGCTGCCCACCAAGACTCCTCTTGTCTCAGCTGCCCACCAAGACTCCTCTTGTCTCAGCTGCCCACCAAGACTCCTCTTGTCTCAGCTGCCCACCAAGACTCCTCTTGTCTCAGCTGCCCACCAAGACTCCTCTTGTCTCAGCTGCACACCAAGACTCCTCTTGTCTCAGCTGCCCACTGTATTCGTCCCCTCTTTGGCTTCACCGAGGGCTCCTGACCGCCGACTGCTTCATCATGTGCTCGCTCAGAGATGAGAGTGATCTCCCATAATCAGGACACAAGTATCAGCACTCAAGGAACACAAACAGGGTAGGAAAAGAATACACGGGAGCCCACAACAATAAAAATGCTTAAACTTAAATAAAAAAATGCGTCACAGAATAAAAATTTGAGGTGAGAAGTAAATCATAAAAAAAAAATTTGCCTGGAGGTGAAGGAAAATGTAGACTGAGATATCCAGAAAGTAACTGTTTTGAGAGCAGCTTTAAGAAACAAGTGCAGAAGGTGATGCAGAAGTTATGCCTGGAGTGCCAGCTTATAACTGACGACCTATAATGTAAGTACGATTAAAAAGGAACTTGGGCAAGACGTAATTCACTTCTCGAAAATAAGTCACTAAATATATATTTTTTCATTAATATTTAGTAGTAACGAAAAGTAGCAGAATGAATATATTTAATAAGCAAAAGAAACGCGGAAGTGAATGATTTAAAAAGTAGATGTATGGTGTGGCTGATGATGATAGATGTATGGTGTGGCTGATGATGATAGATGTATGGTGTGGCTGATGATGATAGATGTATGGTGTGCCTGATGATGATAGATGTATGGTGTGGCTGATGATGATAGATGTATGGTGTGGCTGATGATGATAGATGTATGGTGTGCCTGATGATGATAGATGTATGGTGTGGCTGATGATGATAGATGTATGGTGTGGCTGATGATGATAGATGTATGGTGTGGCTGATGATGATAGATGTATGGTGTGGCTGATGATGATAGATGTATGGTGTGGCTGATGATGATAGATGTATGGTGTGGCTGATGATGATAGATGTATGGTGTGCCTGATGATGATAGATGTATGGTGTGGCTGATGATGATAGATGTATGGTGTGGCTGATGATGATAGATGTATGGTGTGGCTGATGATGATAGATGTATGGTGTGGCTCATGATGATAGATGTATGGTGTGGCTCATGATGATAGATGTATGGTGTGGCTCATGATGATAGATGTATGGTGTGGCTCATGATGATAGATGTATGGTGTGGCTGATGATGATAGATGTATGGTGTGGCTGATGATGATAGATGTATGGTGTGGCTGATGATGATAGATGTATGGTGTGGCTGATGATGATAGATGTATGGTGTGCCTGATGATGATAGATGTATGGTGTGGCTCATGATGATAGATGTATGGTGTGGCTGATGATGATAGATGTATGGTGTGGCTGATGATGATAGATGTATGGTGTGGCTGATGATGATAGATGTATGGTGTGCCTGATGATGATAGATGTATGGTGTGGCTCATGATGATAGATGTATGGTGTGGCTCATGATGATAGATGTATGGTGTGGCTGATGATGATAGATGTATGGTGTGGCTGATAATGATAGATGTATGGTGTGCCTGAAGATGATAGATGTATGGTGTGCCTGATGATGATAGATGTATGGTGTGGCTGATGATGATAGATGTATGGTGTGGCTGATGATGATAGATGTATGGTGTGGCTGATGATGATAGATGTATGGTGTGGCTCATGATGATAGATGTATGGTGTGGATGATGATGATAGATGTATGGTGTGGCTGATGATGATAGATGTATGGTGTGGCTGATGATGATAGATGTATGGTGTGGCTGATGATGATAGATGTATGGTGTGGCTGATGATGATAGATGTATGGTGTGGCTGATGATGATAGATGTATGGTGTGGCTGATGATGATAGATGTATGGTGTGGCTCATGATGATAGATGTATGGTGTGGCTGATGATGATAGATGTATGGTGTGGCTCATGATGATAGATGTATGGTGTGGCTGATGATGATAGATGTATGGTGTGGCTGATAATGATAGATGTATGGTGTGGCTGATAATGATAGATGTATGGTGTGCCTGATGATGATAGATGTATGGTGTGGCTCATGATGATAGATGCATGGTGTGGCTGATGATGATAGATGTATGGTGTGGCTGATGATGATAGATGTATGGTGTGGCTGATAATGATAGATGTATGGTGTGGCTGATAATGATAGATGTATGGTGTGCCTGATGATGATAGATGTATGGTGTGGCTCATGATGATAGATGCATGGTGTGGCTGATGATGATAGATGTATGGTGTGGCTCATGATGATAGATGCATGGTGTGGCTGATGATGATAGATGTATGGTGTGGCTGATAATGATAGATGTATGGTGTGGCTCATGATGATAGATGCATGGTGTGGCTGATAATGATAGATGTATGGTGTGCCTGATGATGATAGATGTATGGTGTGGCTGATGATGATAGATGCATGGTGTGGCTGATAATGATAGATGTATGGTGTGCCTGAAGATGATAGATGTATGGTGTGCCTGATGATGATAGATGTATGGTGTGGCTGATGATGATAGATGCATGGTGTGCCTGAAGATGATAGATGTATGGTGTGGCTGATGATGATAGATGTATGGTGTGGCTGATGATGATAGATGTATGGTGTGGCTGATAATGATAGATGTATGGTGTGGCTGATGATGATAGATGTATGGTGTGGCTGATGATGATAGATGTATGGTGTGGCTGATGATGATAGATGTATGGTGTGGCTGATGATGATAGATGTATGGTGTGGCTCATGATGATAGATGTATGGTGTGGCTGATGATGATAGATGTATGGTGTGGCTGATGATGATAGATGTATGGTGTGGCTGATAATGATAGATGTATGGTGTGGCTGATGATGATAGATGTATGGTGTGGCTGATGATGATAGATGTATGGTGTGGCTGATAATGATAGATGTATGGTGTGGCTGATGATGATAGATGTATGGTGTGGCTGAAGATGATAGATGTATGGTGTGGCTGATGATGATAGATGTATGGTGTGGCTGATAATGATAGATGTATGGTGTGGCTGATGATGATAGATGTATGGTGTGGCTGATAATGATAGATGTATGGTGTGGCTGATGATGATAGATGTATGGTGTGGCTGATGATGATAGATGTATGGTGTGGCTGATAATGATAGATGTATGGTGTGGCTGATGATGATAGATGTATGGTGTGGCTGATGATGATAGATGTATGGTGTGGCTGATAATGATAGATGTATGGTGTGGCTGATGATGATAGATGTATGGTGTGGCTGATAATGATAGATGTATGGTGTGGCTGATGATGATAGATGTATGGTGTGGCTGATGATGATAGATGTATGGTGTGGCTCATGATGATAGATGTATGGTGTGGCTGATGATGATAGATGTATGGTGTGGCTGATAATGATAGATGTATGGTGTGGCTGATGATGATAGATGTATGGTGTGGCTGATGATGATAGATGTATGGTGTGCCTGAAGATGATAGATGTATGGTGTGGCTGATGATGATAGATGTATGGTGTGGCTGATGATGATAGATGTATGGTGTGGCTGAAGATGATAGATGTATGGTGTGGCTGATGATGATAGATGTATGGTGTGGCTGATAATAGACGTATGGTGTGGCTGATAATAGACGTATGGTGTAGCCGATGATAGACGTATGGTGTGGCTCATGATGATAGATGCATGGTGTGGCTGAAGATGATAGATGTATGGTGTGGCTGATGATGATAGATGTATGGTGTGCCTGAAGATGATAGATGTATGGTGTGGCTGATGATGATAGATGTATGGTGTGCCTGAAGATGATAGATGTATGGTGTGGCTCATGATGATAGATGCATGGTGTGGCTGAAGATGATAGATGTATGGTGTGGCTGATGATGATAGATGTATGGTGTGCCTGAAGATGATAGATGTATGGTGTGGCTGATGATGATAGATGTATGGTGTGGCTGATGATGATAGATGTATGGTGTGCCTGAAGATGATAGATGTATGGTGTGGCTGATGATGATAGATGTATGGTGTGCCTGAAGATGATAGATGTATGGTGTGGCTGATGATGATAGATGTATGGTGTGGCTGATGATGATAGATGTATGGTGTGGCTGATGATGATAGATGTATGGTGTGGCTGATGATGATAGATGTATGGTGTGGCTGATGATGATAGATGCATGGTGTGCCTGAAGATGATAGATGTATGGTGTGGCTGATGATGATAGATGTATGGTGTGGCTGATGATGATAGATGTATGGTGTGGCTGATGATGATAGATGTATGGTGTGGCTGATGATGATAGATGTATGGTGTGGCTGAAGATGATAGATGTATGGTGTGGCTGATGATGATAGATGTATGGTGTGGCTGATGATGATAGATGTATGGTGTGGCTGAAGATGATAGATGTATGGTGTGGCTGATGATGATAGATGTATGGTGTGGCTGATGATGATAGATGTATGGTGTGGCTGAAGATGATAGATGTATGGTGTGGCTGAAGATGATAGATGTATGGTGTGGCTGATGATGATAGATGTATGGTGTGACTGAAGATGATAAATGTATGGTGTGGCTGAAGATGATAGATGTATGATGTGGCTGAAGAAGGTGTGGCCGATGATAGACGTATGGTGTGGCTGATGATAGACGTATGGTGTGGCTGATGATAGACGTAAGGTGTGGCTGATAATAGACGTATGGTGTAGCCGATGATAGACGTATGGTGTGGCTGATGATAGACGTATGGTGTGGCTGATGATAGACGTATGGTGTGGCTGATAATAGACGTATGGTGTAGCCGATGATAGACGTATGGTGTGGCTGATGATAGACGTATGGTGTGGCTGATGATAGACGTATGGTGTGGCTGATGATAGACGTATGGTGTGGATGATAGACGTATGGTGTGGCTGATGACAGACGTATGGTGTGGCTGATGACAGACGTATGGTGTGGCTGATGACAGACGTATGGTGTGGCTGAAGATGATGGTAGAAGTATGGTGTGGCTGAAGATGATGGAAGAAGTATGGTGTGGCTGAAGATGATGGAAGAAGTATGGTGTGGCTGAAGATGATGGTAGAAGTATGGTGTGGCTGAAGATGATGGAAGAAGTATGGTGTGACTGAAGATGAAGATGATGGTAGAAGTATGGTGTGACTGAAGATGATGGTAGAAGTATGGTGTGACTGAAGATGATGGTAGAAGTATGGTGTGACTGAAGATGATGGTAGAAGTGTGGTGTGACTGAAGATGATGGTAGAAGTATGGTGTGACTGAAGATGATGGTAGAAGTATGGTGTGACTGAAGATGATGGTAGAAGTATGGTGTGACTGAAGATGATGGTAGAAGTATGGTGTGACTGAAGATGATGGAAGAAGTATGGTGTGACTGAAGATGATGGTAGAAGTATGGTGTGACTGAAGATGATGGTAGAAGTATGGTGTGACTGAAGATGATGGTAGAAGTATGGTGTGACTGAAGATGATGGTAGAAGTATGGTGTGACTGAAGATGAAGATGATGGTAGAAGTATGGTGTGGCTGAAGATGATGGAAGAAGTATGGTGTGACTGAAGATGATGGTAGAAGTATGGTGTGACTGAAGATGATGGTAGAAGTATTGTGTGACTGAAGATGATGGAAGAAGTATGGTGTGGCTGAAGATGATGGAAGAAGTATGGTGTGACTGAAGATGATGGTAGAAGTATGGTGTGACTGAAGATGATGGTAGAAGTATGGTGTGACTGAAGATGAAGATGATGGTAGAAGTATGGTGTGACTGAAGATGATGGAAGAAGTATGGTGTGGCTGAAGATGATGGTAGAAGTATGGTGTGGCTGAAGATGATGGTAGAAGTATGGTGTGACTGAAGATGATGGTAGAAGTATGGTGTGACTGAAGATGATGGTAGAAGTATGGTGTGACTGAAGATGATAGAAGAAGTATGGTGTGGCTGAAGATGATGGTAGAAGTATGGTGTGACTGAAGATGATGGTAGAAGTATGGTGTGACTGAAGATGATGGTAGAAGTATGGTGTGACTGAAGATGATGGTAGAAGTATGGTGTGGCTGAAGATGATGGTAGAAGTATGGTGTGACTGAAGATGATGGTAGAAGTATGGTGTGACTGAAGATGATGGTAGAAGTATGGTGTGGCTGATGGTAGAAGTATGGTGTGACTGAAGATGATGGTAGAAGTATGGTGTGACTGAAGATGATGGTAGAAGTATGGTGTGACTGAAGATGATGGTAGAAGTATGGTGTGACTGAAGATGAAGATGATGGTAGAAGTATGGTGTGACTGAAGATGATGGAAGAAGTATGGTGTGACTGAAGATGATGGTAGAAGTATGGTGTGACTGAAGATGATGGTAGAAGTATGGTGTGACTGAAGATGATGGTAGAAGTATGGTGTGACTGAAGATGAAGATGATGGTAGAAGTATGGTGTGACTGAAGATGATGGTAGAAGTATGGTGTGACTGAAGATGAAGATGATGGTAGAAGTATGGTGTGACTGAAGATGATGGTAGAAGTATGGTGTGGCTGAAGATGATGGTAGAAGTATGGTGTGACTGAAGATGATGGTAGAAGTATGGTGTGACTGAAGATGATGGTAGAAGTATGGTGTGGCTGAAGATGATGGTAGAAGTATGGTGTGACTGAAGATGAAGATGATGGTAGAAGTATGGTGTGACTGAAGATGATGGTAGAAGTATGGTGTGGCTGAAGATGATGGTAGAAGTATGGTGTGACTGAAGATGAAGATGATGGTAGAAGTATGGTGTGGCTGAAGATGATGGTAGAAGTATGGTGTGACTGAAGATGAAGATGATGGTAGAAGTATGGTGTGACTGAAGATGATGGAAGAAGTATGGTGTGGCTGAAGATGATGGTAGAAGTATGGTGTGACTGAAGATGATGGTAGAAGTATGGTGTGACTGAAGATGATGGTAGAAGTATGGTGTGACTGAAGATGATGGTAGAAGTATGGTGTGACTGAAGATGATGGTAGAAGTATGGTGTGGCTGAAGATGATGGAAGAAGTATGGTGTGGCTGAAGATGATGGTAGAAGTATGGTGTGACTGAAGATGATGGTAGAAGTATGGTGTGACTGAAGATGAAGATGATGGTAGAAGTATGGTGTGACTGAAGATGATGGAAGAAGTATGGTGTGACTGAAGATGATGGAAGAAGTATGGTGTGACTGAAGATGATGGAAGAAGTATGGTGTGACTGAAGATGATGGAAGAAGTATGGTGTGACTGAAGATGATGGTAGAAGTATGGTGTGACTGAAGATGATGGTAGAAGTATGGTGTGACTGAAGATGATGGAAGAAGTATGGTGTGACTGAAGATGATGGTAGAAGTATGGTGTGGCTGAAGATGATGGTAGAAGTATGGTGTGACTGAAGATGAAGATGATGGTAGAAGTATGGTGTGACTGAAGATGATGGAAGAAGTATGGTGTGGCTGAAGATGATGGTAGAAGTATGGTGTGACTGAAGATGATGGTAGAAGTATGGTGTGACTGAAGATGAAGATGATGGTAGAAGTATGGTGTGACTGAAGATGATGGAAGAAGTATGGTGTGACTGAAGATGATGGAAGAAGTATGGTGTGACTGAAGATGATGGAAGAAGTATGGTGTGACTGAAGATGATGGAAGAAGTATGGTGTGACTGAAGATGATGGTAGAAGTATGGTGTGACTGAAGATGATGGTAGAAGTATGGTGTGACTGAAGATGATGGAAGAAGTATGGTGTGACTGAAGATGATGGAAGAAGTATGGTGTGACTGAAGATGATGGTAGAAGTATGGTGTGACTGAAGATGATGGTAGAAGTATGGTGTGACTGAAGATGAAGATGATGGTAGAAGTATGGTGTGACTGAAGATGATGGAAGAAGTATGGTGTGGCTGAAGATGATGGTAGAAGTATGGTGTGACTGAAGATGATGGTAGAAGTATGGTGTGACTGAAGATGATGGTAGAAGTATGGTGTGACTGAAGATGATGGTAGAAGTATGGTGTGACTGAAGATGAAGATGATGGTAGAAGTATGGTGTGACTGAAGATGATGGTAGAAGTATGGTGTGACTGAAGATGAAGATGATGGTAGAAGTATGGTGTGACTGAAGATGATGGTAGAAGTATGGTGTGACTGAAGAAGGACAATAATAAGGTGAAGATGTGGCAGCTCCAGAGACACAGTTGTCCTGTACAAACATTTTCAATAACAATGTGTACAAAAAAAGAGAGAATTACGTGGATAATCTGAGCTGATAACAAGAGTTTTAGGCAGGAATAATAATAATAATAATAATAATAATAATAATAATAATAATAATAATAATAATAATAATAATAATAATAATAATAATAATAATATTATTATTATTATTATTATTATTATTATTATTATTATTATTATTATTATTATTATTATTATTATTGTAAAAGAGTGCAAAAAAAGAACTAATGAAAACATGGATGAGTTTGAACTTGTTAAAATATGAAACAGTTTTAGGAGAGAAATAAATAATATAAGAAAACCCAGGAAGGAAAGTAAGTTTTATTAAGAAAGAAAGAAGCGAGATGTAGGTGAGGAAGTATTGTTATGAGGGATGGTAGTGTATGGTAGTGTATGGTAGTGTATGGTAGTGCATGGTAGTGCATGGTAGTGTATGGTAGTGTATGGTAGTGTATGGTAGTGTATGGTAGTGTATGGTAGTGTATGGTAGTGTATGGTAGTGCATGGTAGTGTATGGTAGTGTATGGTAGTGTATGGTAGTGTATGGTAGTGTATGGTAGTGTATGGTAGAGTATGGTAGTGTATGGTAGTGTATGGTAGTGTATGGTAGTGTATGGTAGTGTATGGTAGAGTATGGTAGAGTATGGTAGTGTATGGTAGTGGATGGTAATGTATGGTAGTGGATGGTAATGTATGGTAGTGGATGGTAATGTATGGTAGTGGATGGTAATGTATGGTAGTGGATGGTAATGTATGGTAGTGGATGGTAATGTATGGTAGTGGATGGTAATGTATGGTAGTGGATGGTAGAGTATGGTAGTGTATGGTAGTGTATGGTAGTGTATGGTAGTGTATGGTAGTGCATGGTAGTGCATGGTAGTGTATGGTAGTGTATGGTAGTGTATGGTAGTGTATGGTAGTGTATGGTAGAGTATGGTAGTGTATGTTAGTATATGGTAGTGTATGGTAGTGCATGGTAGTGTATGGTAGTGTATGGTAGTGCATGGTAGTGTATGGTAGTGTATGGTAGTGTATAGTAGTGCATGGTAGTGTATGGTAGTGTATGGTAGTGTATGGTAGTGCATGGTAGTGTATGGTAGTGTATGGTAGTGTATGGTAGTGTATGGTAGAGTATGGTAATGTATGGTAGTGTATGGTAGTGTATGGTAGTGTATGGTAGTGTATGTTAGTGTATGGTAGTGTATGGTAGTGTATGGTAGTGTATGGTAGTGTATGGTAGTGTATGGTAGTGTATGGTAGTGTATGGTAGTGTATGGTAGTGTATGGTAGTGTATGGTAGTGTATGGTAGTGCATGGTAGTGTATGGTAGTGTATGGTAGTGCATGGTAGTGTATGGTAGTGTATGGTAGTGTATGGTAGTGCATGGTAGTGTATGGTAGTGTATGGTAGTGTATGGTAGTGCATGGTAGTGTATGGTAGTGTATGGTAGTGTATGGTAGTGTATGGTAGTGTATGGTAGTGTATGGTAGTGTATGTTAGTGTATGGTAGTGTATGGTAGTGTATGGTAGTGTATGGTAGTGTATGGTAGTGTATGGTAGAGTATGGTAGTGTATGTTAGTGTATGGTAGTGTATGGTAGTGTATGGTAGTGTATGGTAGTGTATGGTAGAGTATGGTAGTGTATGTTAGTGTATGGTAGTGTATGGTAGTGTATGGTAGTGTATGGTAGTGTATGGTAGTGCATGGTAGTGTATGGTAGTGTATGGTAGTGTATGGTAGTGTATGGTAGTGTATGGTAGTGTATGGTATGGTAGTGTATGGTAGTGTATGGTAGTGCATGGTAGTGTATGGTAGTGTATGGTAGTGTATGGTAGTGTATGGTATGGTAGTGTATGGTAGTGTATGGTAGTGTATGGTAGTGTATGGTAGTGCATGGTAGTGTATGGTAGTGTATGGTATGGTAGTGTATGGTAGTGTATGGTAGTGTATGGTAGTGTATGTTATGGTAGTGTATGGTAGTGTATGGTAGTGCATGGTAGTGTACGGTAGTGCATGGTAGTGTATGGTAGTGTATGGTAGTGCATGGTAGTGTACGGTAGTGCATGGTAGTGCATGGTAGTGTACGGAAGTGTACGGTAGTGTATGGTAGTGTATGGTAGTGCACGGTAGTGTACGGTAGTGCATGGTAGTGCACGGTAGTGTACGGTAGTGTACGGTAATGCATAGTAGTGCATGGTAGTGTATGGTAGTGTACGGTAGTGTATGGTAGTGCATGGTAGTGTATGGTAGTGTATGGTAGTGTATGGTAGTGCATGGTAGTGTATGGTAGTGTATGGTAGTGTATGGTAGTGTATGGTAGTGCATGGTAGTGTATGGTAGTGTATGGTAGTGTATGGTAGTGCATGGTAGTGTATGGTAGTGTATGGTAGTGTATGGTAGTGTATGGTAGTGCATGGTAGTGTATGGTAGTGTATGGTAGTGCATGGTAGTGTATGGTAGTGTATGGTATGGTAGTGTATGGTAGTGTATGCTAGTGCATGGTAGTGTATGGTAGTGTATGGTAGTGTATGGTAGTGTATGGTAGTGTATGGTAGTGTATGGTAGTGTATGGTAGTGCATGGTAGTGTATGGTAGTGTATGGTAGTGTATGGTAGTGCATGGTAGTGTATGGTAGTGTATGGTAGTGTATGGTATTGTAGTGTATGGTAGTGTATGGTAGTGTAGGGTAGTGCATGGTAGTGTATGGTAGTGTATGGTAGTGTATGGTAGTGTATGGTAGTGCATGGTAGTGTATAGTAGTGTATGGTAGTGTATGGTAGTGTATGGTAGTGTATGGTAGTGTATGGCAGTGTATGGTAGTGTATGGTAGTGTATGGTAGTGTATGGTAGTGTATGGTAGTGTTTGGTAGTGTATGGTAGTGTATGGTAGTGTATGGTAGTGTATGGTAGTGTATGGTAGTGCATGGTAGTGTATGGTAGTGTATGGTAGTGTATGGTAGTGCATGGTAGTGTATGGTAGTGTATGGTAGTGCATGGTAGTGTATGGTAGTGTATGGTAGTGTATGGTAGTGTATGGTAGTGTATGGTAGTGTATGGTAGTGTATGGTAGTGTATGGTAGTGCATGGTAGTGCATGGTAGTGTATGGTAGTGCATGGTAGTGCATGGTAGTGCATGGTAGTGCATGGTAGTGCATGGTAGTGTATGGTAGTGCATGGTAGTGTATGGTAGTGTATGGTAGTGTATGGTAGTGCATGGTAGTGCATGGTAGTGTATGGTAGTGTATGGTAGTGCATGGTAGTGTATGGTAGTGTATGGTAGTGTATGGTAGTGTATGGTAGTGCATGGTAGTGTATGGTAGTGTATGGTAGTGTATGGTAGTGTATGGTAGTGCATGGTAGTGCATGGTAGTGTATGGTAGTGTATGGTAGTGTATGGTAGTGTATGGTAGTGCATGGTAGTGTATGGTAGTGTATGGTAGTGTATGGTAGTGTATGGTAGTGTATGGTAGTGTATGGTAGTGTATGGTAGTGCATGGTAGTGTATGGTAGTGTATGGTAGTGTATGGTAGTGCATGGTAGTGTATGGTAGTGTATGGTAGTGTATGGTAGTGTATGGTAGTGTATGGTAGTGTATGGTAGTGTATGGTAGTGCATGGTAGTGCATGGTAGTGTATGGTAGTGTATGGTAGTGTATGGTAGTGTATGGTAGTGTATGGTAGTGTATGGTAGTGCATGGTAGTGTATGGTAGTGTATGGTAGTGTATGGTAGTGTATGGTAGTGTATGGTAGTGTATGGTAGTGCATGGTAGTGTATGGTAGTGTATGGTAGTGTATGGTAGTGTATGGTAGTGCATGGTAGTGTATGGTAGTGTATGGTAGTGTATGGTAGTGTATGGTAGTGCATGGTAGTGTATGGTAGTGTTTGGTAGTGTATGGTAGTTTATGCTAGTGCATGGTGGTGCATGGTAGTGTATGGTTGTGTATGGTAGTGTATGGTGGTTTATGGTAGTGTATGGTAGTGTATGGTAGTGTATGGTAGTGCATGGTAGTGCATGGTAGTTTATGGTAGTGTATGGTAGTGTATGGTAGTGTATGGTAGTGTATGGTAGTGTATGGTAGTGCATGGTAGTGTATGGTAGTGCATGGTAGTGTATGGTAGTGTATGGTAGTGTATGGTAGTGCATGGTAGTGTATGGTAGTGTATGGTAGTGTATGGTAGTGCATGGTAGTGTACGGTAGTGTATGGTAGTGCATGGTAGTGTATGGTAGTGTATGGTAGTGCACGGTAGTGTACGGTAGTGCATGGTAGTGCATGGTAGTGTATGGTAGTGCATGGTAGTGTACGGTAGTGCATGGTAGTGTATGGTAGTGTATGGTAGTGCATGGTAGTGTACGGTAGTGCATGGTAGTGTATGGTAGTGTATGGTAGTTTATGGTAGTGTATGGTAGTGTATGGTAGTGCATGGTAGTGTATGGTAGTGTATGGTAGTGTATGGTAGTGTATGGTAGTGCATGGTAGTGTATGGTAGTGTATGGTAGTGTATGGTAGTGTATGGTAGTGCATGGTAGTGTATGGTAGTGTATGGTAGTGTATGGTAGTGTATGGTAGTGCATGGTAGTGTATGGTAGTGTATGGTAGTGTATGGTAGTGTATGGTAGTGTATGGTAGTGCATGGTAGTGTATGGTAGTGATGGTAGTGTATAATAGTGTATGGTAGTGTATGGTAGTGTATGGCAGTGTATGGTAGTGTATGGTAGTGTATGGTAGTGTATGGTTGTGTATGGTAGTGTATGGTAGTGTATGGCAGTGTATGGTAGTGTATGGTAGTGTATGGTAGTGTATGGTAGTGCATGGTAGTGTATGGTAGTGTATGGTAGTGTATGGTAGTGTATGGTAGTGATGGTAGTGTATGGTAGTGTATGGTAGTGTATGGTAGTGTATGGCAGTGTATGGTAGTGTATGGTAGTGTATGGTAGTGCATGGTAGTGCATGGTAGTGTATGGTAGTGTATGGTAGTGTATGGTAGTGTATGGTAGTGTATGGTAGTGATGGTAGTGTATGGTAGTGTATGGTAGTGTATGGTAGTGATGGTGTGTAGTGGGTAGTGTATGGTAGTGATGGTGTGTAGTGGGTAGTGTATGGTAGTGATGGTGTGTAGTGGGTAGTGTATGGTAGTGATGGTGTGTAGTGGGTAGTGTATGGTAGTGATGGTGTGTAGTGGGTAGTGTATGGTAGTGATGGTATGGTAGTGTATGGTAGTGATGGTAGTGTATGGTAGTGTATGGTAGTGTATGGTAGTGTATGGTAGTGTATGGTAGTGCATGGTAGTGTATGGTAGTGATGGTAGTGTATGGTAGTGTATGGTAGTGATGGTAGTGATGGTAGTGTATGGTAGTGTATGGTAGTGTATGGTAGTGTATGGCAGTGTATGGTAGTGTATGGTAGTGTATGGTAGTGTATGGCAGTGTATGGTAGTGTATGGTAGTGTATGGTAGTGTATGGTAGTGATGGTAGTGATGGTAGTGTATGGTAGTGTATGGTAGTGTATGGTAGTGTATGGTAGTGCATGGTAGTGTATGGTAGTGATGGTAGTGTATGGTAGTGTATGGTAGTGATGGTAGTGATGGTAGTGTATGGTAGTGTATGGTAGTGTATGGTAGTGTATGGTAGTGTATGGTAGTGTATGGTAGTGTATGGTAGTGTATGGTAGTGTATGGTAGTGTATGGTAGTGCATGGTAGTGTATGGTAGTGTATGGTAGTGTATGGTAGTGTATGGTAGTGTATGGTAGTGTATGGTAGTGTATGGTAGTGCATGGTAGTGTATGGTAGTGTATGGTAGTGCATGGTAGTGTATGGTAGTGTATGGTAGTGTATGGTAGTGTATGGTAGTGTATGGTAGTGTATGGTAGTGTATGGTAGTGATGGTACATGATGACGGGAAGGAACATCATGTGCAACACAAGAAATTTAGATTTTGTCACCGAAGTTGTTAGTTTATTGTGCAGGTCATATTCCTGCCGTGGAGGGCAGCGCAACAACATATTCCTGCCGTGGAGGGCAGCGCAACAACATATTCCTGCCGTGGAGGGCAGCGCAACAACATATTCCTGCCGTGGAGGGCAGCGCAACAACATATTCCTGCCGTGGAGGGCAGCGCAACAACATATTCCTGCCGTGGAGGGCAGCGCAACAACATATTCCTGCCGTGGAGGGCAGCGCAACAACATATTCCTGCCGTGGAGGGCAGCGCAACAACATATTCCTGCCGTGGAGGGCAGCGCAACAACATATTCCTGCCGTGGAGGGCAGCGCAACAACATATTCCTGCCGTGGAGGGCAGCGCAACAACATATTCCTGCCGTGGAGGGCAGCGCAACAACGTATTCCTGCCGTGGAGGGCAGCGCAACAACATATTCCTGCCGTGGAGGGCAGCGCAACAACATATTCCTGCCGTGGAGGGCAGCGCAACAACATATTCCTGCCGTGGAGGGCAGCGCAACAACATATTCCTGCCGTGGAGGGCAGCGCAACAACATATTCCTGCCGTGGAGGGCAGCGCAACAACATATTCCTGCCGTGGAGGGCAGCGCAACAACATATTCCTGCCGTGGAGGGCAGCGCAACAACATATTCCTGCCGTGGAGGGCAGCGCAACAACATATTCCTGCCGTGGAGGGCAGCGCAACAACATATTCCTGCCGTGGAGGGCAGCGCAACAACATATTCCTGCCGTGGAGGGCAGCGCAACAACATATTCCTGCCGTGGAGGGCAGCGCAACAACATATTCCTGCCGTGGAGGGCAGCGCAACAACATATTCCTGCCGTGGAGGGCAGCGCAACAACATATTCCTGCCGTGGAGGGCAGCGCAACAACATATTCCTGCCGTGGAGGGCAGCGCAACAACATATTCCTGCCGTGGAGGGCAGCGCAACAACATATTCCTGCCGTGGAGGGCAGCGCAACAACATATTCCTGCCGTGGAGGGCAGCGCAACAACATATTCCTGCCGTGGAGGGCAGCGCAACAACATATTCCTGCCGTGGAGGGCAGCGCAACAACATATTCCTGCCGTGGAGGGCAGCGCAACAACATATTCCTGCCGTGGAGGGCAGCGCAACAACATATTCCTGCCGTGGAGGGCAGCGCAACAACATATTCCTGCCGTGGAGGGCAGCGCAACAACATATTCCTGCCGTGGAGGGCAGCGCAACAACATATTCCTGCCGTGGAGGGCAGCGCAACAACATATTCCTGCCGTGGAGGGCAGCGCAACAACATATTCCTGCCGTGGAGGGCAGCGCAACAACATATTCCTGCCGTGGAGGGCAGCGCAACAACATATTCCTGCCGTGGAGGGCAGCGCAACAACATATTCCTGCCGTGGAGGGTAGCGCAACAACATATTCCTGCCGTGGAGGGCAGCGCAACAACATATTCCTGCCGTGGAGGGCAGCGCAACAACATATTCCTGCCGTGGAGGGCAGCGCAACAACATATTCCTGCCGTGGAGGGCAGCGCAACAGCATATGGATACATAATAGGCCTTGGAACTAGGCCCCAAAAGGGTTAACAGGTGTAAATTTGGATTTATATCTACAGTTCAGTTATCTGTTACAAGCAAATTTAGGAAATTTTCTTTGTATTCTGGTATCTTATTTTCATTAATAAGATAGCTTGATATATCACATAGGTTATTATACTGTCTATCTTCATATTCCTCAATAAGTGGACAATTAAGCACATAGTGTTCAAAACAGTGACCATATGCCTGATCACATAACTTGCTAGATATATCATAGATATACGTTTCCTTGTGATATTCCATCACGCAGGATGAGGCTCATACAAGGTGTTTATATGTGTCAGGCTGAGCTGGGAGACTCACAATAAGGAGATGGTACGGCTGATGTTCAATATATGCAATGCTAAAAGGGAAGGGAAACAAGGAGCAGCAGAACATGTGTACTTCTCCTACGAAGGTCGTGGAGGCAAGGTAAACTGCAAGATCTAAAAATGAAGTCTGTTGATTATAGCGCTATAATTTTTGATCCGAGGTGTTAATGATAAGAGACAAATATGAATGAAGAAAGAGCTTATCTAGATTGATAGTGTAAACGTGAATCATGTGTCAGCACTAAGTACAAAGTTTAACAACACATAAATAAAATAATTTAGACGTTTCTGCATTAATGGTATGATAGAGGAATATAACAAGGCGGATCAAGATGAGGGTAGTGTTACATATATATGGCAGAGATGGTAAATTATTGAAAGATGAAAACTTTCTGAGGAGAGAGAGACTTAGATCAGAGAGTGTAGGAAACATTAACTTCCAGTAAGAATGTCTTATAAATATGAATATCACCGTCATACTTCATTGTTTTATGTAGACGACGTTGTAAAAGAAGTGAAAGATACGGTGTTGAAGAGAAATGTTTTCACAGTGGATATATGCAGAGAGAATATTAACACGGAGGGTTAGTAACCCAGGATAAACCAGTAAAATGTCATCAGACTGTATATCTTATTTCTAATTTTGTTTAATTCTCTCCTCCAGGATGCCACCCACAACAGTCGCCTCACACCCAGGTACCTACTTACTGCTAGGTGAATAGGGGCAATAGGTGTAAGAAAACATGCCCAAAGTTACTGTTCGTCCGAGGATCGAACCAAGGTCTCTCAATGTGTGAGCCGCGGCTGATACCTAGTGAGCCACAAGACACTGAGAACAGACACTGCGGAAGTTGTTGTAGAAGTTGTAAAAGGTATGTGAAAGAATGTTAAAGGTGAAGAATGAAGATCAAAATGAGAAGATATAAGTGAAGGAAATTAAAATTTGAAAAGCTGATGAGAAGGAAGGAATATGGAGGAAGTGAATGTTGTTATATGCTTGGAAGTGGATGTGATCTTTGTACCACACGAGCAGCATCCCGCCGAGGTAGGGTAACTCAACAAACATTCACCATCACCACGTTGCCAGCAGTGTGTAGATAGTCACTATTATGATGACCTTCCTCACCTCAACATCCTCACCTCACCTTCAGAGTGCAAGCATTGTACTTCCCATCTCCAGGAACTCAAATACGTCTAACCTCGTTTTTCCTGAGTTCCTTCTTAAAAGTTATCTTGCTCAAACTCCAAACACACGTCAAATCATTAAAAGCACTTGCCACTACTCACCCCGATCTAACACGCTCGTAAAAGGCTTGCTAAATGTTCAAGCCTCTACCACTTGAAACCTCCTTCACACCCTCACTACAACTCTTCCTGGGATGATTCTTACCATTCCTTTCCACGCCGGATTTATAAAGTCAAGTCAAATCATCCTACTGTGCTCAGTCCGCTTTAACTACCCAAACCTTATTCACACCACACATTGCTCTCAAATACCACATCTCTACTGCCTCCAGCCTTCTCCTCACTACAACCTTTCAAGTCCATGCGTCACAACCATATAAAATTGTTGGTACCACTATATTTTGATTCATTCCTCTCTTTTTTTTTTTCTCTGTAGATAAACTTCTTTGTTTACATAGATGCCGCAACACTCCACCGACCTTTGTCTTTTCATCTATTCTAGAGTTCACGTCATCTTTCATAGATAGACCCAGCTGCCGATCTGTCTGCTCCCAAATAACTAAATGCATTTATTTTCTCCTTATTTCCTCCCAATCCGATATCCAATTTTTCATTGTTATTCTCAACACTTTACTCTTTTCTGTGTTCACTTTTAATTTTCTTTTACACACCCTCCCAAACTCGTCCACCAAACCTTGCAACTTCTCTACAAAATCTCTCTACAAAATGGTAACTGTGACAACACCCATTTCAAATCATATTCATTATATTTTAAATCCATACCTCTCCCCAACACCCTTACATTTACTTATTATACAACCCCATCTATATTACAATAACGGGGTTGTAAAAGAGGTAAAGAGGTGTGAGGTGTGGTATTAAAAATATAATTACTGTGATAAGAAGTGCGAGTTTTCACAGTTGCTCTCTGCCGGTAACAGTTTCTTTGGGAGATTCTGAAGGGAAGATGTAAAAGTCAGCGGACGAGTTTGAGAGATGTGTGAATATTATCCACAGAATGGTTATGATACAGGGAACACAACAGTTGCTTACATAATATGGTTATTTACAGATGAGGAGCAAGAAGCGTCCATAAAGGAGTACAACACTGGCGCGGCTGAAGAAGGTGAAAGGAAGAATACCAAGATTTCAAGAGCGATTTTATCTAGATCACCTAACATTCTTAGCAATAAATAGTAAATAGGAACCTACATAAGAACACTCAGGGTACATGTATATAACAAACAAGTACCGCACGAACACACAACATAAATACTACTGTAAATTAAGTCGTAAAAAAGTGAGGTCGTGAAGAATAAATTACTATGCTAACACATGACCAAGGTCCCTACACATGACCAAGGTCCCTACACATGACCAAGGTCCCTACACATGACCAAGGTCCCTACACATGACCAAGGTCCCTACACATGACTAAGGTCCCTACACATGACCAAGGTCCCTACACATGACCAAGGTCCCTACACATGACCAAGGTCCCTACACATGACCAAGGTCCCTACACATGACCAAGGTCCCTACACATGACCAAGGTCCCTACACATGACCAAGGTCCCTACACATGACCAAGGTCCCTACACATGACCAAGGTCCCTACACATGACCAAGGTCCCTACACATGACCAAGGTCCCTACACATGACCAAGGTCCCTACACATGTCCCTACACATGACCAAGGTCCCTACACATGACCAAGGTCCCTACACATGACCAAGGTCCCTACACATGACCAAGGTCCCTACACATGACCAAGGTCCCTACACATGACCAAGGTCCCTACACATGACCAAGGTCCCTACACATGACCAAGGTCCCTACACATGACCAAGGTCCCTACACATGACCAAGGTCCCTACACATGACCAAGGTCCCTACACATGACCAAGGTCCCTACACATGACCAAGGTCCCTACACATGACCAAGGTCCCTACACATGACCAAGGTCCCTACACATGACCAAGGTCCCTACACATGACCAAGGTCCCTACACATGACCAAGGTCCCTACACATGACCAAGGTCCCTACACATGACCAAGGTCCCTACACATGACCAAGGTCCCTACACATGACCAAGGTCCCTACACATGACCAAGGTCCCTACACATGACCAAGGTTCCTACACATGACCAAGGTCCCTACACATGACCAAGGTCCCTACACATGACCAAGGTCCCTACACATGACCAAGGTCCCTACACATGACCAAGGTTCCTACACATGACCAAGGTTCCTACACATGACCAAGGTCCCTACACATGACCAAGGTCCCTACACATGACCAAGGTCCCTACACGTGACCTAGGTCCCTACTTTCATGTGCGACCTGTGGCCTGCAGGTTCATGTGCGGCGTGCCAGACAGACAGGCAGCCAAGGCCGGGTCAGACAGGCAGCCAAGGCCGGGTCAGACAGGCAGCCAAGGCCGGGTCAGACAGGCAGCCAAGGCCGGGTCAGACAGGCAGCCAAGGCCGGGTCAGACAGGCAGCCAAGGCCGTGTCAGACAGGCAGCCAAGACCGGGTCAGACAGGCAGCCAAGGCCGGGTCAGATAGGCAGCCAAGGCCAGGTCAGACAGGCAGCCAAGGCCGGGTCAGACAGGCAGCCAAGGCCGGGTCAGACAGGCAGCCAAGGCCGGGTCAGACAGGCAGCCAAGGCCGGGTCAGACAGGCAGCCAAGGCCGGGTCAGACAGGCAGCCAAGGCCGGGTCAGACAGGCAGCCAAGGCCGGGTCAGACAGGCAGCCAAGGCCGGGTCAGACAGGCAGCCAAGGCCGGGTCAGACAGGCAGCCAAGGCCGGGTCAGATAGGCAGCCAAGGCCGGGTCAGACAGGCAGCCAAGGCCGGGTCAGATAGGCAGCCAAGGCCGGGTCAGACAGGCAGCCAAGGCCGGGTCAGACAGGCAGCCAAGGCCGGGTCAGACAGGCAGCCAAGGCCGGGTCAGACAGGCAGCCAAGGCCGGGTCAGACAGGCAGCCAAGGCCGGGTCAGAAAGGCAGCCAAGGCCGGGTCAGACTGGCAGCCAAGGCCGGGTCGGACGGGCAGCCATGGCCGGGTCAGACAGGCAGCCATACCGGATCAGACAGGCAGCCAAGGACGGGTCAGACAGGCAGCCAAGGCCGGGTCAGACAGGCAGCCAAGGCCGGGTCAGACAGGCAGCCAAGGCCGGGTCAGACGGGCAGCCAAGGCCGGGTCAGACGGGCAGCCAAGGCCGGGTCAGACGGGCAGCCAAGGCCGGGTCAGACAGGCAGCCAAGGTCGGGTCAGACAGGCAGCCAAGGCCGGGTCAGACGGGTAGCCAAGGCCGGGTCAGACAGGCAGCCAAGGCCGGGTCAGACAGGCAGCCAAGGCCGGGTCAGACAGGCAGCCAAGACCGGGTCAGACAGGCAGCCAAGGCCGGGTCAGACGGGCAGCCAAGGCCGGGTCAGACAGGCAGCCAAGGCCGGGTCAGACAGGCAGCCAAGGCCGGGTCAGACAGGCAGCCAAGGCCGGGTCAGACAGGCAGCCAAGGCCGGGTCAGACAGGCAGCCAAGGCCGGGTCAGACAGGCAGCCAAGGCCGGGTCAGACAGGCAGACAAGGCCGGGTCAGGCAGGCAGCCAAGGCCGGGTCAGACAGGCAGCCAAGGCCGGGTCAGACAGGCAGACAAGGCCGGGTCAGACAGGCAGCCAAGGCCTGGATCAGACAGGCAGCCAAGGCCGGGTCAGACAGGCAGCCAAGGCCGGGTCAGACAGGCAGCCAAGGCCGGGTCAGACAGGCAGCCAAGGCCGGGTCAGACAGGCAGCCAAGGCCGGGTCAGACAGGCAGCCAAGGCCGGGTCAGACAGGCAGCCAAGGCCGGGTCAGACAGGCAGCCAAGGCCGGGTCAGACAGGCAGCCAAGGCCGGGTCAGACAGGCAGCCAAGGCCGGGTCAGACAGGCAGCCAAGGCCGGGTCAGACAGGCAGCCAAGGCCGGGTCAGACAGGCAGCCAAGGCCGGGTCAGACAGGCAGCCAAGGCCGGGTCAGACAGGCAGCCAAGGCCGGGTCAGACAGGCAGCCAAGGCCGGGTCAGACAGGCAGCCAAGGCCGGGTCAGACAGGCAGCCAAGGCCGGGTCAGACAGGCAGACAAGGCAGGTTCATACAGGCAGCCCAGGCTGGATCAGACAGGCAGCCAAGGCCGGGTCAGACAGGCAGCCAAGGCCGGGTCAGACAGGCAGCCAAGGCCGGGTCAGACAGGCAGCCAAGGCCGGGTCAGACAGGCAGCCAAGGCCGGGTCAGACAGGCAGCCAAGGCCGGGTCAGACAGGCAGCCAAGGCCGGGTCAGACAGGCAGCCAAGGCCGGGTCAGACAGGCAGACAAGGCCGGGTCAGGCAGGCAGCCAAGGCCGGGTCAGACAGGCAGCCAAGGCCGGGTCAGACAGGCAGACAAGGCCGGGTCAGGCAGGCAGCCAAGGCCGGGTCAGACAGGCAGCCAAGGCCGGGTCAGACAGGCAGCCAAGGCCGGGTCAGACAGGCAGCCAAGGCCGGGTCAGACAGGCAGCCAAGGCCGGGTCAGACAGGCAGCCAAGGCCGGGTCAGACAGGCAGCCAAGGCCGGGTCAGACAGGCAGCCAAGGCCGGGTCAGACAGGCAGCCAAGGCCGGGTCAGACAGGCAGCCATACCGGATCAGACAGGCAGCCAAGGTCGGGTCAGACAGGCAGCCAAGGCCGGGTCAGACAGGCAGCCAAGGCCGGGTCAGACAGGCAGCCAAGGCCGGGTCAGACGGGCAGCCAAGGCCGGGTCAGACGGGCAGCCAAGGCCGGGTCAGACGGGCAGGCAAGGCCGGGTCAGACAGGCAGCCAAGGTCGGGTCAGACAGGCAGCCAAGGCCGGGTCAGACGGGTAGCCAAGGCCGGGTCAGACAGGCAGCCAAGGCCGGGTCAGACAGGCAGCCAAGGCCGGGTCAGACAGGCAGCCAAGACCGGGTCAGACAGGCAGCCAAGGCCGGGTCAGACAGGCAGCCAAGGCCGGGTCAGACAGGCAGCCAAGGCCGGGTCAGACAGGCAGCCAAGGCCGGGTCAGACAGGCAGCCAAGGCCGGGTCAGACAGGCAGCCAAGGCCGGGTCAGACAGGCAGCCAAGGCCGGGTCAGACAGGCAGCCAAGGCCGGGTCAGACAGGCAGCCAAGGCCGGGTCAGACAGGCAGCCAAGGCCGGGTCAGATAGGCAGCCAAGGCCGGGTCAGACAGGCAGCCAAGGCCGGGTCAGACAGGGAGCCATGACCGGGTCAGACAGGCAGCCATACCGGATCAGACAGGCAGCCAAGGTCGGGTCAGACAGGCAGCCAAGGCCGGGTCAGACAGGCAGCCAAGGCCGGGTCAGACAGGCAGCCAAGGCCGGGTCAGACGGGCAGCCAAGGCCGGGTCAGACGGGCAGCCAAGGCCGGGTCAGACGGGCAGCCAAGGCCGGGTCAGACAGGCAGCCAAGGTCGGGTCAGACAGGCAGCCAAGGCCGGGTCAGACGGGTAGCCAAGGCCGGGTCAGACAGGCAGCCAAGGCCGGGTCAGACAGGCAGCCAAGGCCGGGTCAGACAGGCAGCCAAGACCGGGTCAGACAGGCAGCCAAGGCCGGGTCAGACAGGCAGCCAAGGCCGGGTCAGACAGGCAGCCAAGGCCGGGTCAGACAGGCAGCCAAGGCCGGGTCAGACAGGCAGCCAAGGCCGGGTCAGACAGGCAGACAAGGCCGGGTCAGGCAGGCAGCCAAGGCCGGGTCAGACAGGCAGCCAAGGCCGGGTCAGACAGGCAGACAAGGCCGGGTCAGACAGGCAGCCAAGGCTGGATCAGACAGGCAGCCAAGGCCGGGTCAGACAGGCAGCCAAGGCCGGGTCAGACAGGCAGCCAAGGCCGGGTCAGACAGGCAGCCAAGGCCGGGTCAGACAGGCAGCCAAGGCCGCGTCAGACAGGCAGCCAAGGTCGGGTCAGACAGGCAGCCAAGGCCGGGTCAGACAGGCAGCCAAGGCCGGGTCAGACAGGCAGCCAAGACCGGGTCAGACAGGCAGCCAAGGCCGGGTCAGACGGGCAGCCAAGGCCGGGTCAGACAGGCAGCCAAGGCCGGGTCAGACAGGCAGCCAAGACCGGGTCAGACAGGCAGCCAAGGCCGGGTCAGACGGGCAGCCAAGGCCGGGTCAGACAGGCAGCCAAGGCCGGGTCAGACAGGCAGCCAAGGCCGGGTCAGACAGGCAGCCAAGGCCGGGTCAGACAGGCAGCCAAGGCCGGGTCAGACAGGCAGCCAAGGCCGGGTCAGACAGGCAGCCAAGACCGGGTCAGACAGGCAGACAAGGCCGGGTCAGGCAGGCAGCCAAGGCCGGGTCAGACAGGCAGCCAAGGCCGGGTCAGACAGGCAGACAAGGCCGGGTCAGACAGGCAGCCAAGGCTGGGTCAGACAGGCAGCCAAGGCCGGGTCAGACAGGCAGCCAAGGCCGGGTCAGACAGGCAGCCAAGGCCGGGTCAGACAGGCAGCCAAGGCCGGGTCAGACAGGCAGCCAAGGCCGGGTCAGACAGGCACCCAAGGCCGGGTCAGACAGGCAGCCAAGGCCGGGTCAGACAGGCAGCCAAGGCCGGGTCAGACAGGCAGACAAGGCCGGGTCAGGCAGGCAGCCAAGGCCGGGTCAGACAGGCAGCCAAGGCCGGGTCAGACAGGCAGACAAGGCCGGGTCAGGCAGGCAGCCAAGGCCGGGTCAGACAGGCAGCCAAGGCCGGGTCAGACAGGCAGCCAAGGCCGGGTCAGACAGGCAGACAAGGCCGGGTCAGACAGGCAGCCAAGGCCGGGTCAGACAGGCAGCCAAGGCCGGGTCAGACAGGCAGCCAAGGCTGGGTCAGACAGGCAGCCAAGGCTGGGTCAGACAGGCAGCCAAGGCCGGGTCAGACAGGCAGCCAAGGCTGGGTCAGACAGGCAGCCAAGGCCGGGTCAGACAGGCAGCCAAGGCCGGGTCAGACAGGCAGCCAAGGCTGGGTCAGACAGGCAGCCAAGGCCGGGTCAGACAGGCAGCCAAGGCCGGGTCAGACAGGCAGCCAAGGCCGGGTCAGACAGGCAGCCAAGGCCGGGTCAGACAGGCAGCCAAGGCCGGGTCAGACAGGCAGACAAGGCCGGGTCAGACAGGCAGCCAAGGCCGGGTCAGACAGGCAGCCAAGGCCGGGTCAGACAGGCAGCCAAGGCCGGGTCAGACAGGCAGCCAAGGCCGGGTTAGACAGGCAGCCAAGGCCGGGTCAGACAGGCAGCCAAGGCCGGGTCAGACAGGCAGCCAAGGCCGGGTCAGACAGGCAGCCAAGGCCGGGTCAGACAGGCAGCCAAGGCCGGGTCAGACAGGCAGCCAAGGCCGGGTCAGACAGGCAGCCAAGGCTGGGTCAGACAGGCAGCCAAGGCCGGGTCAGACAGGCAGCCAAGGCCGGGTCAGACAGGCAGCCAAGGCCGGGTCAGACAGGCAGCCAAGGCCGGGTCAGACAGGCAGCCATGGCCGGGTCAGACAGGCAGCCAAGGCCGGGTCAGACAGGCAGCCAAGGCCGGGTCAGACAGGCAGCCAAGGCCGGGTCAGACAGGCAGCCAAGGCCGGGTCAGACAGGCAGCCAAGGCCGGGTCAGACAGGCAGCCAAGGCTGGGTCAGACAGGCAGCCAAGGCCGGGTCAGACAGGCAGCCAAGGCCGGGTCAGACAGGCAGCCAAGGCTGGGTCAGACAGGCAGCCAAGGCCGGGTCAGACAGGCAGCCAAGGCCGGGTCAGACAGGCAGCCAAGGCTGGGTCAGACAGGCAGCCAAGGCCGGGTCAGACATGCAGCCAAGGCCGGGTCAGACAGGCAGCCAAGGCCGGGTCAGACAGGCAGCCAAGGCCGGGTCAGACAGGCAGCCAAGGCCGGGTCAGACAGGCAGACAAGGCCGGGTCAGACAGGCAGCCAAGGCCGGGTTAGACAGGCAGCCAAGGCCGGGTCAGACAGGCAGCCAAGGCCGGGTCAGACAGGCAGCCAAGGCCGGGTCAGACAGGCAGCCATACCGGATCAGACAGGCAGCCAAGGTCGGGTCAGACAGGCAGCCAAGGCCGGGTCAGACAGGCAGCCAAGGCCGGGTCAGACAGGCAGCCAAGGCCGGGTCAGACGGGCAGCCAAGGCCGGGTCAGACGGGCAGCCAAGGCCGGGTCAGACGGGCAGCCAAGGCCGGGTCAGACAGGCAGCCAAGGACGGGTCAGACAGGCAGCCAAGGCCGGGTCAGACGGGTAGCCAAGGCCGGGTCAGACAGGCAGCCAAGGCCGGGTCAGACAGGCAGCCAAGGCCGGGTCAGACAGGCAGCCAAGACCGGGTCAGACAGGCAGCCAAGGCCGGGTCAGACAGGCAGCCAAGACCGGGTCAGACAGGCAGCCAAGGCCGGGTCAGACAGGCAGCCAAGGCCGGGTCAGACAGGCAGCCAAGGCCGGGTCAGACAGGCAGCCAAGGCCGGGTCAGACAGGCAGCCAAGGCCGGGTCAGACAGGCAGCCAAGGCCGGGTCAGACAGGCAGCCAAGGCCGGGTCAGACAGGCAGCCAAGGCCGGGTCAGATAGGCAGCCAAGGCCGGGTCAGACAGGCAGCCAAGGCCGGGTCAGACAGGGAGCCATGACCGGGTCAGACAGGCAGCCATACCGGATCAGACAGGCAGCCAAGGTCGGGTCAGACAGGCAGCCAAGGCCGGGTCAGACAGGCAGCCAAGGCCGGGTCAGACAGGCAGCCAAGGCCGGGTCAGACGGGCAGCCAAGGCCGGGTCAGACGGGCAGCCAAGGCCGGGTCAGACGGGCAGCCAAGGCCGGGTCAGACAGGCAGCCAAGGTCGGGTCAGACAGGCAGCCAAGGCCGGGTCAGACGGGTAGCCAAGGCCGGGTCAGACAGGCAGCCAAGGCCGGGTCAGACAGGCAGCCAAGGCCGGGTCAGACAGGCAGCCAAGACCGGGTCAGACAGGCAGCCAAGGCCGGGTCAGACAGGCAGCCAAGGCCGGGTCAGACAGGCAGCCAAGGCCGGGTCAGACAGGCAGCCAAGGCCGGGTCAGACAGGCAGCCAAGGCCGGGTCAGACAGGCAGACAAGGCCGGGTCAGGCAGGCAGCCAAGGCCGGGTCAGACAGGCAGCCAAGGCCGGGTCAGACAGGCAGACAAGGCCGGGTCAGACAGGCAGCCAAGGCTGGGTCAGACAGGCAGCCAAGGCCGGGTCAGACAGGCAGCCAAGGCCGGGTCAGACAGGCAGCCAAGGCCGGGTCAGACAGGCAGCCAAGGCCGGGTCAGACAGGCAGCCAAGGCCGCGTCAGACAGGCAGCCAAGGTCGGGTCAGACAGGCAGCCAAGGCCGGGTCAGACAGGCAGCCAAGGCCGGGTCAGACAGGCAGCCAAGACCGGGTCAGACAGGCAGCCAAGGCCGGGTCAGACGGGCAGCCAAGGCCGGGTCAGACAGGCAGCCAAGGCCGGGTCAGACAGGCAGCCAAGACCGGGTCAGACAGGCAGCCAAGGCCGGGTCAGACGGGCAGCCAAGGCCGGGTCAGACAGGCAGCCAAGGCCGGGTCAGACAGGCAGCCAAGGCCGGGTCAGACAGGCAGCCAAGGCCGGGTCAGACAGGCAGCCAAGGCCGGGTCAGACAGGCAGCCCAGGCCGGGGCAGACAGGCAGCCAAGACCGGGTCAGACAGGCAGACAAGGCCGGGTCAGGCAGGCAGCCAAGGCCGGGTCAGACAGGCAGCCAAGGCCGGGTCAGACAGGCAGACAAGGCCGGGTCAGACAGGCAGCCAAGGCTGGGTCAGACAGGCAGCCAAGGCCGGGTCAGACAGGCAGCCAAGGCCGGGTCAGACAGGCAGCCAAGGCCGGGTCAGACAGGCAGCCAAGGCCGGGTCAGACAGGCAGCCAAGGCCGGGTCAGACAGGCACCCAAGGCCGGGTCAGACAGGCAGCCAAGGCCGGGTCAGACAGGCAGCCAAGGCCGGGTCAGACAGGCAGACAAGGCCGGGTCAGGCAGGCAGCCAAGGCCGGGTCAGACAGGCAGCCAAGGCCGGGTCAGACAGGCAGACAAGGCCGGGTCAGGCAGGCAGCCAAGGCCGGGTCAGACAGGCAGCCAAGGCCGGGTCAGACAGGCAGCCAAGGCCGGGTCAGACAGGCAGACAAGGCCGGGTCAGACAGGCAGCCAAGGCCGGGTCAGACAGGCAGCCAAGGCCGGGTCAGACAGGCAGCCAAGGCTGGGTCAGACAGGCAGCCAAGGCCGGGTCAGACAGGCAGCCAAGGCCGGGTCAGACAGGCAGCCAAGGCTGGGTCAGACAGGCAGCCAAGGCCGGGTCAGACAGGCAGCCAAGGCCGGGTCAGACAGGCAGCCAAGGCTGGGTCAGACAGGCAGCCAAGGCCGGGTCAGACAGGCAGCCAAGGCCGGGTCAGACAGGCAGCCAAGGCCGGGTCAGACAGGCAGCCAAGGCCGGGTCAGACAGGCAGCCAAGGCCGGGTCAGACAGGCAGACAAGGCCGGGTCAGACAGGCAGCCAAGGCCGGGTCAGACAGGCAGCCAAGGCCGGGTCAGACAGGCAGCCAAGGCCGGGTCAGACAGGCAGCCAAGGCCGGGTCAGACAGGCAGCCAAGGCCGGGTCAGACAGGCAGCCAAGGCCGGGTCAGACAGGCAGCCAAGGCCGGGTCAGACAGGCAGCCAAGGCCGGGTCAGACAGGCAGCCAAGGCCGGGTCAGACAGGCAGCCAAGGCCGGGTCAGACAGGCAGCCAAGGCTGGGTCAGACAGGCAGCCAAGGCCGGGTCAGACAGGCAGCCAAGGCCGGGTCAGACAGGCAGCCAAGGCCGGGTCAGACAGGCAGCCAAGGCCGGGTCAGACAGGCAGCCAAGGCCGGGTCAGACAGGCAGCCAAGGCCGGGTCAGACAGGCAGCCAAGGCCGGGTCAGACAGGCAGCCAAGGCCGGGTCAGACAGGCAGCCAAGGCCGGGTCAGACAGGCAGCCAAGGCCGGGTCAGACAGGCAGCCAAGGCTGGGTCAGACAGGCAGCCAAGGCCGGGTCAGACAGGCAGCCAAGGCCGGGTCAGACAGGCAGCCAAGGCTGGGTCAGACAGGCAGCCAAGGCCGGGTCAGACAGGCAGCCAAGGCCGGGTCAGACAGGCAGCCAAGGCTGGGTCAGACAGGCAGCCAAGGCCGGGTCAGACAGGCAGCCAAGGCCGGGTCAGACAGGCAGCCAAGGCCGGGTCAGACAGGCAGCCAAGGCCGGGTCAGACAGGCAGCCAAGGCCGGGTCAGACAGGCAGACAAGGCCGGGTCAGACAGGCAGCCAAGGCCGGGTCAGACAGGCAGCCAAGGCCGGGTCAGACAGGCAGCCAAGGCCGGGTCAGACAGGCAGCCAAGGCCGGGTCAGACAGGCAGCCAAGGCCGGGTCAGACAGGCAGCCAAGGCCGGGTCAGACAGGCAGCCAAGGCCGGGTCAGACAGGCAGCCAAGGCCGGGTCAGACAGGCAGCCAAGGCCGGGTCAGACGGGCAGCCAAGGCCGGGTCAGACAGGCAGCCAAGGCCGGGTCAGACAGGCAGCCATTTCCGGGTCAGACAGGCAGACAAGGCCGGGTCAGACAGGCAGCCAAGGCCGGGTCAGACAGGCAGCCATTTCCGGGTCAGACAGGCAGACAAGGCCGGGTCAGACAGGCAGCCAAGGCCGGGTCAGACAGGCAGCCAAGGCCGGGTCAGACAGGCAGCCAAGGCCGGGTCAGACGGGCAGCCAAGGCCGGGTCAGACAGGCAGCCAAGGCCGGGTCAGACAGGCAGCCATTTCCGGGTCAGACAGGCAGACAAGGCCGGGTCAGACAGGCAGCCAAGGCCGGGTCAGACAGGCAGCCATTTCCGGGTCAGACAGGCAGACAAGGCCGGGTCAGACAGGCAGCCAAGGCCGGGTCAGACAGGCAGCCAAGGCCGGGTCAGACAGGCAGCCAAGGCCGGGTCAGACAGGCAGCCAAGGCCGGGTCAGACAGGCAGCCAAGGCCGGGTCAGACAGGCAGCCATTTCCGGGTCAGACAGGCAGCCAAGGCCGGGTCAGACAGGCAGCCAAGGCCGGGTCAGACAGGCAGCCAAGGCCGGGTCACCACTCTTGGTAAACACACGGACCGGGAGACTACCGGCGAATAAATAAAAAGAAAAAAAAACATACACACTACAACAAGAACATACACACTACAACAAGAACATACACACTACTACAAGAACATACACACTACAACAAGAACATACACACTACTACAAGAACATACACACTACAACAAGAACATACACACTACAACAAGAACATACACACTACAACAAGAACATACACACTTCAACAAGAACATACACATTACAACAAGAACATACACACTACTACAAGAACATACACACTACTACAAGAACATACACACTACAACAAGAACATACACACTACTACAAGAACATACACACTACAACAAGAACATACACACTACTACAAGAACATACACACTACAACAAGAACATACACACTACTACAAGAACATACACATTACAACAAGAACATACACACTACTACAAGAACATACACACTACAACAAGAACATACACACTACTACAAGAACATACACACTACTACAAGAACATACACACTACAACAAGAACATACACACTACAACAAGAACATACACACTACAACAAGAACATACACACTACAACAAGAACATACACACTACAACAAGAACATACACACTACAACAAGAACATACACACTACAACAAGAACATACACACTACTACAAGAACATACACACTACAACAACAACATACACACTACAACAAGAACATACACACTACAACAAGAACATACACACTACAACAAGAACATACACATTACAACAAGAACATACACACTACAACAAGAACATACACACTACAACAAGAACATACACACTACTACAAGAACATACACACTACAACAAGAACATACACACTACAACAAGAACATACACACTACAACAAGAACATACACATTACAACAAGAACATACACACTACAACAAGAACATACACACTACAACAAGAACATACACACTACTACAAGAACATACACACTACAACAAGAACATACACACTACAACAAGAACATACACACTACAACAAGAACATACACATTACAACAAGAACATACACACTACAACAAGAACATACACACTACAACAAGAACATACACACTACAACAAGAACATACACACTACAACAAGAACATACACACTACAACAAGAACATACACATTACAACAAGAACATACACACTACAACAAGAACATACACATTACAACAAGAACATACACACTACAACAAGAACATACACATTACAACAAGAACATACACACTACAACAAGAACATACACATTACAACAAGAACATACACACTACAACAAGAACATACACACTACAACAAGAACATACACACTACAACAAGAACATACACACTACAACAAGAACATACACACTACAACAAGAACATACACACTACAACAAGAACATACACACTACAACAAGAACATACACACTACAACAAGAACATACACACTACTACAAGAACATACACACTACAACAAGAACATACACACTACAACAAGAACATACACACTACAACAAGAACATACACACTACAACAAGAACATACACACTACTACAAGAACATACACACTACTACAAGAAC
This sequence comes from Cherax quadricarinatus, assembly GCF_038502225.1. Taxonomy (NCBI): domain Eukaryota; kingdom Metazoa; phylum Arthropoda; class Malacostraca; order Decapoda; family Parastacidae; genus Cherax; species Cherax quadricarinatus. The sequence goes on from NC_091311.1 coordinate 17,068,894, forward strand.
ATACACACTACAACAAGAACATACACACTACAACAAGAACATACACACTACTACAAGAACATACACACTACAACAAGAACATACACACTACAACAAGAACATACACACTAAAATGTGGATATACACACAACAATTAGAATATACAGAGAGTACGGATATATACAATATATACATTTACACAATAAGGACATACAACAATAAGAACATACAATACAATAAGGACATACACAACGATAAGTACATATACATTAATAACGTAAAGACAAGCCCCACAGCTGTTGTTCCAGGGGGAGGCGCTAAGCTCGTATGGGTCAAATAGTTCCCTGGGGAATGTGAGACTCTGGTTCGTCTGAACGAAAGGGAGGATAAGTTATTTCCTTTGATCAAGAGCATCACGGTGGAGAACCGCGGGGAAGGGAGGGAGGACCAGGGGGAAAGAGGGAGAACCGTTGGGAAGGGAGGTAGGACCAGAGGGAAGGAGGGAGAACCGTTGGAAAGGGAGGTAGGACCAGAGGGAAGGAGGGAGAACCGTTGGGAAGGGAGGTAGGACCAGAGGGAAGGAGGGAGAACCGTTGGAAAGGGAGGTAGGACCAGAGGGAAGGAGGGAGAACCGTTGGGAAGGGAGGTAGGACCAGAGGGAAGGAGGGAGAACCGTTGGAAAGGGAGGTAGGACCAGAGGGAAGGAGGGAGAACCGTTGGGAAGGGAGGGACGACCAGGGGGAAGGAAAGAGAACCGCGGGGAAGGGAGGGAGGACCAGGGGAAAGGAGGGAGAACCGTTGGGAAGGGAGGGAGGACCAGGGGGAAGGAGGGAGAACCGCGGGGAAGGGAGGGAGGACCAGGGGGAAGGAGGGAGAACCGTTGGGAACGGAGGTAGGACCAAGGGGAAGGAGGGAGGATCGGGGAGGGGAGAGAGGACCGGGACGGGATGGGGTCCGGTGGAGGGAGGGCTGGGGGATGGAGGACGGGGGAGGGAGGGATAGAGGGAAGACCTGGGGAAGGGAGGGAGGGAGGACAAGGGAGGGAGGGAGGGAGAGAGGACAAGGGAGGAAGGGAGGGAGGGAGGACCAGGGAGGAAGGGAGGGAGGACCAGGGAGGAAGGGAGGGAGGGAGGCCCAGGGAGGAAGGGAGGGAGGGAGGACCAGGGAGGAAGGGAGGGAGGACCAGGGAGGAAGGGAGGGAGGGAGGACCAGGAAGGGAGGGAGGGGGGACCAGGGATGAAGGGAGGGAGGGAGGACCAGGGAGGAAGGGAGGGAGGGAGGACCAGGGAGGAAGGGAGGGAGGACCAGGGAGGAAGGGAGGAAGGGAGGGAGGGAGAACCAGGGAGGAAGGGAGGGAGGGAGGACCAGGGAGGAAGGGAGGGAGGGAGGACCAGGAAGGAAGGGAGGGAGGGAGGACCAGGGAGGAAGGGAGGGAGGTAGGACCAGGGAGGAAGGGAGGGAGGGAGGATCAGGGAGGAAGGGAGGGAGGGAGGACCAGGGAGGGAGGGAGGACCAGGGAGGAAGGGAGGGAGGGCGGACCCGGGAGGAAGGGAGGGAGGGAGGACCAGGAAGGGAGGGAGGGGGGACCAGGGATGAAGGGAGGGAGGGAGGACCAGGGAGGGAGGGAGGACCAGGGAGGAAGGGAGGGAGGGAGGACCAGGGAGGAAGGGAGGGAGGGAGGACCAGGGAGGAAGGGACGGAGGGAGGACCAGGGAGGTAGGGAGGGAGGGAGGACCAGGGAGGAAGGGAGGGAGGGAGGACCAGGGAGGAAGGGAGGGAGGGAGGACCAGGGAGGAAGGGAGGGAGGGAGGACCAGGGAGGAAGGGAGGGAGGGAGGACCAGGGAGGAAGGGAGGGAGGGAGGACCTGGGAGGAAGGGAGGGAGGGAGGACCAGGGAGACGAGGACGTTCGAGCACTCCAGGAAGATTTGAATAGACTGATGCAGTGGTCGAAGAAGTGGCAGATGCAGTTTAATATAGACAAATGCAAAGTTCTAAATGTTGGACAGGACAATAACCAAGCCACATATAAACTAAATAATGTAGATCTTAATATTACGGATTGCGAAAAAGATTTAGGAGTTCTGGTTAGCAGTAATCTGAAACCAAGACAACAGTGCATAAGTGTTCGCAATAAAGCTAATAGAATCCTTGGCTTCATATCAAGAAGCATAAATAATAGGAGTCCTCAGGTTGTTCTTCAACTCTATACATCCTTGGTTAGGCCTCATTTAGATTATGCTGCACAGTTTTGGTCACCGTATTACAGAATGGATATAAATTCTCTGGAAAATGTACAAAGGAGGATGACAAAGTTGATCCCATGTATCAGAAACCTTCCCTATGAGGATAGACTAAGGGCCCTGAATCTGCACTCTCTAGAAAGACGTAGAATTAGGGGGGATATGATTGAGGTGTATAAATGGAAGACAGGAATAAATAAAGGGGATGTAAATAGTGTGCTGAAAATATCTAGCCTAGACAGGACTCGCAGCAATGGTTTTAAGTTGGAAAAATTCAGATTCAGGAAGGATATAGGAAAGTACTGGTTTGGTAATAGAGTTGTGGATGAGTGGAACAAACTCCCAAGTACAGTTATAGAGGCCAGAACGTTGTGTAGCTTTAAAAATAGGTTGGATAAATACATGAGTGGATGTGGGTGGGTGTGAGTTGGACCTGATAGCTTGTGCTACCAGGTCGGTTGCCGTGTTCCTCCCTTAAGTCAATGTGACCTGACCTGACTAGGTTGGGTGCATTGGCTTAAGCCGGTAGGAGACTTGGACCTGCCTCGCATGGGCCAGTAGGCCTTCTGCAGTGTTCCTTCGTTCTTATGTTCTTATGTTCTTATAGACAAAGACAACAAGCGATAGTTTCATCATGGTACAAATGTAATAAAATGTGACTATAATGCGAGGTACACAGGATGGCAACACGAGTCATGGTACGTGGCGAGGTGTCAGAGTGGGCGGCTGTAACGAGCGGGGTGCCACAGGGATCAGTCCTAGGACCGGTGGTGTTTCTGGTATTTGCGAACGACATGAAGGAAGGAAAACACTCCGAAGTGTCCCTATTTGCAGACGATATGAAGTTGATGAGAAGAATTCAATCAGACGAGGACCAGGCAGAACTACAAAGGGATCTGGACAGGCTGCAGACCTGGTCCAGCAACTGGCTTCTGGAGTTCAACCCCACCAACTGCAAAGTCATGAAGATTGGGGAAGGGCAAAGAAGACCGCAGACGGAGTGAGGTCTAGGGGGCCAGGGACTACAAATCTCACTCAGTGAAAAGGATCTTGGGATGAATATAACACCGGGCACATCTCCTGAGGTGCACATCAACCAAATAACTGCTGCAGCATATGGGCGCCTAGCAAACCTAAGAATAGCGTTCCGACATTTCAGCAAGGAATCGTTCAGGCCCCTGTACATCGTGTACGTCAGGCTCATATTGGAGTATGCAGCACCAATGTGGAACTCACACATGGCCAAGCACGTCAGGAAATTAGAGAAAGTGCAACGGTTTGCAACAAGACTAGTCCCGGAGCTATGGGACATGCCCTACAATGAGAGGTTAAGGAAAATCGACCCGACTGATCTGGAGGACAAGAGAGAGAGAGAGAATATGATAACGACATATAAAATACTGAGAGGAATCGACTTGGTGGACAGAGACATAATGTTCCAGAGATGGGACACAGCAACAAGGTGGTCACAATTGGAAACTAAAGACTCAGATGAGTCACAGGGATGTTAGGAAGTACTTCTTCAGTCACAGAGTTGTCAGGAAGTGGAATAACCTGGAAAGTGATGTAGTGGAGGCACGATCAATACATAACTTTAAGAAGAGGTAAGATAAAGCTCATGGAGCAGGAAGAGTGACCTAGTAATGACCAGTGAAGAGGCAGGGCCAGGAGCTGTGAATCTACCCCCACAACAACAACTAGGTGAGTACAACTAGGTGGGCACACACATACACATACACACACACACACACACACATACACACACACATGCACACACAGGAGCTCGGACTCGACCCCCGCAACCTCAACTAGGTGAGTACACACACACACACACACACACACAAACCTAACCTAACACATTAGCTCATAAATCCCCCCACCACACACACATTTTTACGATAAGCTGAAGCAGCTAGAACATCCCAACAGGATAAAAACAAAATGGACTCTCAAAAGGGAGGACGTAAAGGCAAGGGAACCGATGATGGCTGGTCGGAAAAGGAAGAATGGGTAGAACGGCTCAAGAACAAAATGGAACAACAATGTGAGAAAAGGTTAAACGAGCTTTGCAATAACATGTTAGAGCAAATATCTTCAGAGAGCAAGAAGTGGGAATCACAAGCTGTAGTAGCTGAGGCAAAGATACAGAGATTGGAGGAAGAAATGGATGTGCTGAAGCAGGATCTAAAGATGAGGTCTGAAAGGAGCAAGATGACAGAAATGGGAACATCAGCAGGCAGCGAGGAGACTGAAGGAGGGGATGGATCTAAGCAGTCTTGTGCAACAGTAATATCAGGCCATCATGGTGTCTGGGAGATGATTAGGGAAACAACAAAGGAGATGCTTAAATCAGATCCAGAGATACAGAGGGAAAAGAAATGGGAAGAGGTGAGGGAGAGGTCAATAATTATTCATGGCTTCAGGAGGCTGAAGGGCAGACCTATGATGAAAGAAAGCATTGGGAGAAAACAGAGATTAAGAACATCATTGCAATAACAGGAGAGAGGGACATGTCTCAGGTAGAAAATTTTCACAGACTTGGGGGGTATTTGAGGGAAAAAAGTCAACCAATCAGATTGACATTCAAGACAGATCTGGTATGGAACAGGACACTACAACAGAAACCACTGTTAAAGGACTCTCCAGATTATCAAAAAGTGTTCCTCAATCAAGACAGAACACGAAAGGAAAGGGAACAACTGAAAGTGAGAGCAAGACAGAACCAGTGGAAGGAAAGAGAGACAGGACAGGCAACGACAGACAGGAAAGCTCAGCCTTTGGGGGAACATCAAACACAAATGCTTACAGAAACCTCTGAACCCCTGTCACAACATATCAACCACACACAGTAAACAGAAATGAACCTCACAATCACAGCAACCTCCCATAATACTGTGCCCTGCCTCCCACCCTCCCAGCCTGCACCTTCCTCTTCCATCTCCCAAAATACAGTAATGGAAAGGAAGCTAAAGGTATGGTACACCAATGCAAATGGAATAACAAATAAGAGTGAAGAGTGGCAAGAATGCATCATTGATGCATCACCTGACATCATAGCACTAACAGAGACAAAACTTACAGGGATGATAACAGATGCAATTTTTCCACCTGGATATCAGATTATGAGGAAAGACAGTGAGAACAGAGGAGGGGGAGGAGTAGCATTGCTCATAAAACACTGTGGAGTTTTGAGGAGATGGGAGGAATGGAAAGAAGGGAAACAGACGACTTCATTGCAGGAACACTTCAGACTGGTGGTCCAAAGGTGATGATAGCAGTGATGTATAACCCACCACTTAACAGCAAGAGAACAAGAGAAGAGTATGATGTGCACAATAGGGCAATGGTGGATACACTAGCTGAAGTGGCCAGGAGGGCTCATACGGGTAGGACAAAATTGCTTATAATGGGGGATTTCAATCATAAAGAGATTGATGGGGAAAACTTAGAGCCACATGGGGGACCAGAAACATGGAGGGCTAAGATGTTGGAGACTGTATTGGAGAACTTCATGCACCAACATGTTAGGGATGCAACCAGAGAAAGAGAGGAGAGGATGTTGCAGCAAGGCTGGATCTCATATTCACCTTGAATAGTTCAGACATAAGGGATATCACCCACGAAAGACCCCTTGGCGCTAGTGATCATGATGTCCTGAGTTTTGAATATCTTGTTGAGTTAACAGTGGAGAATGCAGTAGCACGAGAACAAAGAGAGAAACCAAACTTCAAAAAAGGGGATTATATAGGAATGAGAGGTTTCCTGCATGAAGTGCAGTGGGAAAGAGAACTAGATGGAAAGACAGTAAATGAAATGATGGAAATAGTAACCACTAAGTGCAGGGAGGCAGAGGAAACGTTCATACCAAAGGGCAACAGAAAAAATGGTAAGACCAGAGTGAGCCCATGGTTTAATTGGAGGTGTAAAGAGACCAAAACCAAGTGTGCGAGAGCATGGAAAAGGTATAGAAGGCAAAGGACTCAAGAAAACAAGGAGATGAGCAGAAGAACCAGAAACAAATATGCAAGGATAAGGAGAGAGGCCGAGAGGCAATACGAGAACGACATAGCATCAAAAGCCAAATCTGAACCAAAGTTGTTATACAGTCACATTAGGAGAAAAACAACAGTCAAGGACCAGGTAATCAGACTGAGGAAAGAAGGAGGGAAGCTGACGAAGAGTGACCAAGAAGTATGTGATGAACTAAACAAAAGATTTAGAGAAGTATTCACAATAGAGTCAGGAATGCTTCCAGCAAACTGTGGAGGTAGGGTGCACCAGCAGGTGCTGGACACAATACACATAACCAAGGTAGAGGTGAAGAAACTGCTAGACGAACTCGATACCTCAAAGACGGTGGGCCCAGATAACATATCTCCATGGATACTGAGAGAGGGAGCAGAGGAACTGTGTGTGCACTTAGTAGCAATCTTCAGTAAATCTATCGAAACAGGGCAGTTGCCTGAGGCAGCTGAGGCAGCATTAAACTACAGACCAGTGTCACTGTCTTGTAGAGTATGTAAAGTCATGGAAAAGATTATCAGGAGAAAAGTAGTGGAACACATTGAAAAGATTGGGCTTATACATGATAGTCAGCACGGCTTCAGAGATGGGAAATCCTGTGTCACAAATTTACTTGAGTTCTACGATAAGGTAACAGAAGTAAGACAGGAGAGAGAGGGATGGGTAGATTGCATCTTTTTAGATTGCATGAAGGCTTTTGACACAGTACCACACAAGAGACTGGTGCAAAAATTAGAGGAGCAGGCAGGAATAAAGGGGAAAGTACTGCAATGGATCAGGGAATACCTGACAGGAAGGAAACAACGTGTGTTGGTACGTGCTGAAGTGGGCGAATGTGTCGAGTGGGGTTCCACAAGGTTTAGTCCTAGGCCTGGTGCTGTTTCTTGTATACGTGAATGACATGGTGGAAGGAATAGATTCAGAAGCGTCACTGTTCGCTGATGATGTGAAACTGATGAGGAGAATACAAGTGGGCGAGGATCAGTTAAGATTACAAGGGTATCTGGACAAACTACAAGTATGGTCTGACAAATGGCTCCTGGAGTTTAACCGCAGTAAGTGTAAGGTCATGAAGATTGGGGAAGGACACAGAAAACCGCAGACGGAGTACAGGTTAGGAAACCAACAGCTGCAAACGTCAGTTAAAGAAAAGGATCTTGGAGTAAGCATTATAACGAACATGTCCCCTGAGGCACACATTAATCAAATAACTGCTGCAGCATATGGGAGATTGGCAAACCTGAGATTGGCGTTTAGACATCTGAGTAAGGAGTCATTCACGACATTGTACACAGTGTACGTAATGCCTATACTGGAATATGCAGCGCCAGTATGGAACCCTCACTTAGTCAAACACGTCACAAAATTGGAGAAAGTGCAAAAATTTGCAACACGATTAGTCCCGGAACTGAGGGGTATGTCTTATGAGGAGAGGTTAAGGGAACTCAACCTGATGACACTAGAGGATAGGAGAGATAGAGGGGACATGATAACAACGTATAAAATACTAAGAGGAATTGACAAGGTGGACAAGGATCGAATGTTTCAGAGATGGGATACAGAAACAAGGGGACACAATTGGAAACTGAAAACCCAGATGAGTCACAGGGATGTTAGGAAGTAATTCTTTAGTCTTAGAGTTGTCAGGAACTGGAATAATCTGGAGAGTGAAGTAGTGGAAGCAAGTTCCATAAATAGCTTTAAGAAGAGGTATGACAAATATCATGGAGCAGGGAGAGAGTGAATTAGAATCGACCAGTGAAGAGGCGGGGCCAGGAGCTATGACTCGACCCCTGCAACCACAAATAGGTGAGTACACACACAGACACACACACACATATATATATATATATATATATATATATATATATATATATATATATATATATATATATATATATATATATATATATATATATATATATATATATATATATATATATATATACATATTCACACATTCACTCACACATGAAACAGGCCAAGTTTCTATCGTCAGGTGTCTTTGACAACTAGAACCCCCCCTCCCCTACACACTTTCTCTCTGAGATTAGCTCAGCTGGAGTTGAGACAGCCTACTCAGATGAAGAGAACTTCCTTTAAGACGTGTCAGATTATTACTGTACACATTATTATTCACATTATGTGCTGGTACTGGTACGTGGCTGACATCTTTACAGTGTGGCGCAATGAATGCCTTAGCTTTGACATGTTCTTTGAGAAATTAAACCAACTTGTACCTCGCATAAAATTCAAAGTTGACTGAGCACATCAATATGAAATACCTTACCTTGATATTTTGGTTTATAAGGAACTACAACTGTCTGCTATTATAAACAGTACACAGGAAGCCTACACACACACACACCACTTTTTATGTTCATATTTTTTTGACAGTTCTACCGAAATAAAGAAGTCTGTAAGATGTTTGGTGCTGTGCAGAGTTGTTACTTAGAAACTGAGGGAAGATCACCACCAGGAGTAGTGGATCCTGGAATTATGACAGTACTAGTACGTGCCTCGGAATGTGGAATTCATGGACCGTCTCAAGACGATTTAATGTGAAAGAATCTGCCGAGGATGTGTTCATGAATCTAGAACGAGAGTTAAAGGTTCGTATGTGATCAGACACCACCCATTGCAAACCTTTATTTTGAGAGAGAGAAAACTGTTCAGCCACAATCTGCTGGAGCAAGAAAATACAACCATCTGGGAACAGGTCTCTAAACTTGGTTTCTCAGATGAACTAATTCATTGAGGACTTAACCAAGTAAATAAAATTATTATAATGGAGCAAGACTGACTGTCAATGTAGAGAGACCACATCAGTTACAAAATAAATCATAACATTCCACCAAGACAACAGCAACAAAATATAAGTGGATATCGTTTTTCTAAAACCTACATAAAACCTGTCGCTGCAGAAACAAGTATAGCAAATTCTTTGCTGTTAACAGCTGAGACTGGATGTGCTGAATAAAGAAGAGATAAGCCACAATTTATCTACTAGAATAAGGCCACGAAAATCACGGTCTTCAGCCATGTCGATACTTTGAATCACATTATCACTTGGTAAGAGACACACCTGACCAACAAGCTGGACGGCTCCTTCATGAGAACACAACCTCTCACTAATAAAAACAACTAAAGCTCAGTATTTTAAAGATTAATTGGAAACCTGATTTTTCTCCCTCAGTTGTGACTTGTTATTAAAATGTCCAGCCGTTTACTCTCTTCCGCGAGTTATTTAAGAAATGTTCCACCCATAGTATTGTGACTTAATATTTACACACACACACACACACACACACACACACACACACACACACACACACACACACACACACACACACACACACAGGAGAAAAAAATGATAGAAGGCATCATGAAAACAATAGGGGAGGGCAATATGACCCAGGTGACAAATTTTCAGAGAATTGGGTGGTTTGCGAGTGGAAGGATATGGCCTGTCAGAGTAACTTTCAAGGAAGAATCAGTTCGAACCAGGATTCTGCAAGAGAAAGCAAGACTGAGGGACAAAGAGGGGTACCAGAGAGTATACCTCGACCGCGACAGAACACAAGAAGAAAGGACTACACTGAAAGAGAGGGTACAGAGACGCAAGGAGGAACGAGAAGCAATGAAAATGAGCAGGACCCAGACACAGGAGGAAGGGCAAACACACCCCACAGAATCTCCCACCAAAAGACTCCACCCGCGACATTCCCAACGCAACTGAGCAACCTATACTACAACCCACTCACTGTTCCCTCTGCCACCAATCCCCATATCACAAACCTCACCCCAACAGCTGTCCCTTATGGGCATTCTGACCCCACCCCCATCAACACAAACCCCACCTACACCACAGCCCCATATAGGCCCCCACCAAGGCTCTCGCTCCCCCAACCCCAATATTCTTGCATGACCACAATGATAGAAAAGAAACTAAAGGTTTGGTACACAAACGCGGATGGAATAATGAATAAACATGAGGAGTGGAATGAAAGAATCAGTGAAAAATCCCCAGACATCATAGCAGTCACAGAAACAAAACTCGCTGAGACAATAACAGACACAATCTTCCCAACAGGATATCAGATCCTGAGGAAAGATAGAAGGAGTAGAGGGGGAGGAGGGGTTGCACTGCTCATAAAACACCGATGGGGATTTGAGGAAATGGAAGGCATGGACATGATTGGAGAAAGAGACTACATTGTAGGTACAATTCAGTCCGGAGAACATAAAGTAGTCATTGGAGTGATGTATAACCCACCACAGAACTGCAGGAGGCCAAGAGAGGAGTACGAAGAAAACAACAGGGTGATGGTGGACACACTGGCTGAGGTGGCAAGAAGAGCTCACTCGAGCAGAGCAAAGTTACTGGTAATGGGCGATTTCAACCACAGGGAGATCGACTGGGAAAACCTGGAGCCACATGGGGGTCCCGAAACATGGAGAGCCAAGATGATGGATGTGGTACTTGAAAACCTCATGCATCAACATGTCAGGGACACAACCAGAGAGAGAGGGGAGGATGAGCCAGCAAGACTGGATCTTGTGTTCACCCTGAGCAGTTCAGACATTGAGGACATCACTTATGAGAGGCCCCTTGGAGCTAGCGATCATGTGGTTCTGAGTTTTGACTATATAGTAGAGTTACAAGTGGAGAAGGTAACAGGAACTGAAGGGGACAGGCCAAACTATAAAAGGGGGGACTACACAGGTATGAGAAACTTCCTGCAGGAGGTTCAGTGGGACAGAGAAATGGTAGGAAAATCAGTAAACGAGATGATGGAATATGTGGCAACAAAGTGCAAGGAGGCAGAGGAAAGTTTTGTTCCCAAGGGAAACGGAAATAATAGGAAGACCAAAACGAGTCCTTGGTTTACCCGAAGGTGTAGGGAGGCAAAAACTAAGTGCAACAGAGAATGGAAAAGGTACAGGAGGCATAGGACCCAGGAAAACAAGGAGATTAGTAGAAGAGCCAGAAACGAGTATGCACAGATAAGGAGGGAGGCCCAGCGACAGTATGAAAACGACATAGCATCGAAAGTCAAATCTGACCCGAAACTGCTGTATAGCCACATTAGGAGGAAGACAACAGTCAAGGACCAGGTGATAAGGCTGAGGAAAGAAGGTGGAGAACTCACAAGAAACGATCAAGAGGTATGTGAGGAGCTCAACACGAGATTTAAGGAAGTATTTACAGTAGAGACAGGAAGGACTCTGGGGGGACAGACCAGATGGGGACACCAGCAAGGAATACACCAACAAGTGTTGGACGACATACATACAGATGAGGAGGAGGTGAAGAAACTGCTAAGGGACATCGATACCTCAAAGGCAATGGGACCAGACAACATCTCCCCGTGGGTCCTTAGAGAGGGAGCAGATATGTTGTGCGTGCCACTTACCACAATCTTCAACACATCCCTGGAAACTGGGCAACTACCTGAGGTATGGAAGACGGCAAATGTAGTTCCCATTTTTAAAAAAGGAGACAGAAAAGAGGCACTAAACTATAGACCTGTGTCATTGACGTGTATAGTATGCAAAATTATGGAGAAGATTATCAGGAGGAGAGTGGTGGAGCACCTGGAACGGAACAGGAGTATAAATGCCAACCAGCACGGATTCACGGAAGGCAAATCCTGTGTCACAAACCTTCTGGAGTTTTATGATAAAATAACAGAAGTAAGACAAGAGAGAGAGGGGTGGGTTGATTGCATCTTCTTGGACTGCAAGAAGGCCTTTGACACAGTTCCTCACAAGAGATTAGTGCAGAAGCTAGAGCATCAGGCGCATATAACAGGAAGGGCACTGCAATGGATCAGAGAATACCTGACAGGGAGGCAACAACGAGTCATGGTACGTAATGATGTATCACAGTGGGCACCTGTGACGAGCGGGGTCCCACAGGGGTCGGTCCTAGGACCAGTGCTATTTTTGGTATATGTGAACGACATGACGGAAGGGTTAGACTCAGAAGTGTCCCTGTTTGCAGATGATGTGAAGTTAATGAGGAGAATTAAATCTGATGAGGACCAGGCAGGACTTCAAAGAGACCTGGACAGACTGGACACCTGGTCCAGCAAATGGCTTCTCGAATTTAATCCTGCCAAATGCAAAGTCATGAAGATGGGGGAGGGGCACAGAAGACCACAGACAGAGTATAGGCTAGGTGGCCAAAGACTGCAAACCTCACTCAAGGAGAAAGATCTTGGGGTGAGTATAACACCGAGCATGTCTCCGGAAGCACACATCAATCAGATAACTGCTGCAGCATATGGGCGCCTGGCAAACCTGAGAACAGCATTCCGATACCTTAGTAAGGAATCATTCAAGACACTGTACACCGTGTATGTCAGGCCCATACTGGAGTATGCAGCACCTGTTTGGAACCCGCACTTGATAAAGCACGTCAAGAAACTAGAGAAAGTACAAAGGTTTGCGACAAGGTTAGTTCCAGAGCTAAGGGGAATGTCCTATGAGGAAAGATTAAGGGAAATCGGCCTGACCACACTGGAGGACAGGAGGGTCAGGGGAGACATGATAACGACATATAAAATACTGCGTGGAATAGACAAGGTGGACAAAGACAGGATGTTCCAGGGAGGGGACACAGAAACAAGAGGCCACAATTGGAAGTTGAAGACACAAATGAGTCAGAGAGATAGTAGGAAGTATTTCTTCAGTCATAGAGTTGTAAGGCAGTGGAATAGCCTAGAAAATGACGTAGTGGAGGCAGGAACCATACACAGTTTTAAGACGAGGTTTGATAAAGCTCATGGAGCGGGGAGAGAGAGGGCCTAGTAGCAACCGGTGAAGAGGCGGGGCCAGGAGCTAGGACTCGACCCCTGCAACCACAAATAGGTGAGTACAAATAGGTGACACACACACACACACACACATATATATATATATGTCGTGCCGAATAGGCAGAACTTGCGATCTTGGCTTAAATAGCAACGCTCATCTTGCCATATAGGACAAGTGAAAATTTGTGTATGCAATAATTTCGCCAAAATCATTCTGAACCTAACGAAAAAAATATATTTCACTGTGTTTGTTTAGTATTAAATTATTGTAAACAAATCTAAAATATATTTAGTTGGGTTAGGCTAAAATAAATTGTTCTTGTTATAATAAGGTTAGGTAAGTTTTCTAAGATTCTTTTGGAGCAAAATTAAAAATTTTTACATTAACATTAATGAAAAAAATATATCTTTAAACGTATAAGAGAAAATTTTAGAAAGGACTTAATTTTAAATGAGTTCTTGCTAATTGACCAGTTTTACATATTCGGCACGACATATATATATATACACGTATATATATATATTTATATATATATATATTATATATATATATATATATATATATATATATATATATATATATATCGGCCAGAGATCAGTGTTTTATATATATATATATATATATATATATATATATATATATATATATATATATATATATATATATATATATATATATATATATATATATATATATATATATATATATATATATGTATGTCGTGCCGAATAGGTTAAACTTGCGATTTTGGTTTAAATAGCAACGTACCTCTTGCCGAATAAGGCAAACGAAAATTTGTATATGTAATAATTTCGTAAAAAATCATTCTGAACCTAACGAAAAAAAATTTCATTGTGTTTGTTAATTATTAAATTATTTTAAACTTATCTAAAATATATTTAAGTGAATTAGGCTAAATTAAATTGCCCTTGTTATAATAAGGTTAGGTAAGTTTTTTAAGGTTCTTCTGGTACAAAATTATTAATTTTAACATTAACAAGATCACAGTAAACAGGTGATTTCACAATATGCAAAATAAACAGTGAAAATAAAAATATATTGAAATTCTAAGTACTTTCGTGATTTTTCACGTTAGAAATCACAAAAGTACTGGGAATTTCACTAATTTTCACTGTGGTTATTTTGCATGCATGTACGTATATAATATATATATATATTATATATGTATATGTATATATATATATATATATATATATATATATATATATATATATATATATATATATATATATATATATATATATATATAATATATATATATATACATATATATATATATATGTCGTGCCGAATAGGTAAAATTGGTCAATTAGCAAGAACTCATTTAAAATTAAGTCCTTTCTAAATATTTATCTTATACATAAAAAGGTTTACAATTATTTAATAAATAAACACAATGATATATATATATATATATATATATATATATATATATATATATATATATATATATATATATATATATATATATATATATATATATATATATATATATATATATATATATATATATATTGTTAGGTACAGAATGATTTTTGTGAAATTATTGCATACACAAATTTTCGCTTGCCTTTTCGGTAAGAAAAACGTTGATATTTAAGCCAAAATCGGAAGTTTTACCCATTCGGCACGACATATATATCAACTCAATTTAAGTCGTAATAAACGACTATAAATGAATCTTTGTTTATTGAAAGATGTAAATATATACAGCATATATAGAAACAAGTGTACATATGTACATAATGGCGTTTGTTTCAATATATATATATTGTACTACTGGTCAACTTCTGTAGCGCTTTTAAATTCATATAAATTTTCCCTACCATATGTTAGATGGGAGAGAGATAACAAGTCACATGGTGGCTCCTAGCAGCGGTTACTAGCAGCGGTTCCTAGCATGGCAGGCTGCAGTACAACTCAAGCTAAAAGCTCACCTTCAGCACCGATGTAACACTGACTTATAATCTTAAAAAACGAGGCGGACACCATCTTGACGGTCTGCTTCGCCTTGGCGCCAAAGTGAACCTGGCGGCGGCGGCGGCGGCGGCGTCGACGGCGGCGGTGGCAGCTGCCACAAGAACAACTTTGCGCAGGTCTACGCCTCTGGCAAATCAATGAATGAACCGACGTCCTCATTTACCTCTATACCGGAAAAAATCTAAATATCATTTATAAATATTTAATTACCACTGTACTTTCGTAAGTGGCCGAGGTGTAGTATCAGTGTTAAGTAGAGTCAAGTACAGTGTTGTATTGATTGTAAGTGGTGGTGATGTGGGCGGCGGGTGAACCAGCACGTCACCACTTCTGCTGACAAACGTTGCCTGAGTTCATGAACCTGGGAAAGATATATTGCGTCATAACTGACCAGCATGCTTACTTCCCGGTCTATATTAAGCTCATCCTTCCCGTACACACAGTAATTGGGTTTATCACTAATTATAAGCACTGAGACAGGTCTACAGGGGTGTCAGCACATGCACAAGCGCCCAGCCTCGCACTATACTGGATATAAGGCTACATGCAAATCATTCTATTACTCTAGATTCCTTAAACATAATATTGCTTTTTTTTTTTACCTATAAAACGAAATGTGGGAGCTACAGATGCGAGAAACATTACGCCATGCTAGTGAGGGTGTAAACAAACAATATGGAGTCAGCCATTCTTTACCTCCCGCCTCTTCATCTCCCGGTGTTTCCTTCCTCTTGCTCTCTATCAGGCGCTGTTTATCTTCCCCAGTCTCCTGTGTAACTGTAACGTTTCCTCCTTTATCAATTTCTGTATTAACAGAGTTATTCGTCTTGACTGGTGATTTAACATTGGAATCTGCACTGTCGTGTGCTTTAACACTGTTTATCTTCTCTGTTGACTTTACATCACTTGTCTCGTCTTTTTTATTTGTTAATACACCCGCAGTTTGATGAGGGGCAGTTGTGTTTTCAGTGACTGTTGATGATAGTTTTGTCTGGTTAGCAGTGGTATCTGTCAGTTTACTTCCTGTCGTGTGTGTTGTATCACTGCCTGTCTTGCTGACCTCTGTCGAGTTTGTGGAACCTGTCTTGTGTTTCCCGTCTGTCTTGACTGCTGAGCTGTCATTAGATGTGTCTTTTGTTGGTGGGTTTGTTTTGTCTGTACCTACAGTTGAAGTTAGTGAATTAGTCGTTTCCTTGGCCTGTTGGGTGGATGTCCTCGTCGTGTCACCCGTTTTACTTGTCGTGTCTCCTGTTTTATTTGTCGTATCACCCGTTTTACTTGTCGTGTCTCCTGTTTTACTTGTCGTGTCTCCTGTTTTACTTGTCGTGTCTCCTGTTTTGCTTGTCGTGTCTCCTGTTTTACTTGTCGTGTCTCCTGTTTTGCTTGTCGTGTCTCCTGTTTTGCTTGTCGTGTCTCCTATTTTGCCAGTCGTGTCTCCTGTTTTACTTGTGTCTCCTATTTTGCCAGTCGTGTCTCCTGTTTTACTTGTGTCACCTGTTTTGTTTGTCGTGTCTCCTATTTTATCTGTGGTCTCCCTTGTTTTGTTAGATCCTCCCGTATTTCCTGCTGCAGTTTCCTTTCTATCTTCATCCTCTGGTAGCGTGTAAGAGACAATTTCATACACTGTAGTATAATACTATATAAATGTGATTAACTGCCATGTAAAAATCCATTGAGTCGTATTTGCTGAGGCTATATAAGACACACAACGCACATGCACAAAAAAATTGCCTACATTGTACATAAATGTATGAGCATTATGTTATTCAAATCAAGGATATATCTTAGGCTTCTGCTTATCACTATTATTGCTAAACTGAATGTTGCATAATGAACTAAGCGCTTTTTTAATTAGTCATATAATGAAACAAGCCAGCATTACGAAGAGAGATGTTCAATAGCGATATACATTATATATATATATATATATATATATATATATATATATATATATATATATATATATATATATATATATATATATATATATATATATATATATAATGTATATATATATATATATATATATATATATATATATATATATATATATATATATATATATATATATATATGAGTGCTACGCTCTGATAATTTGAATGGACGCATGTAATTACTAAAGGCTGACGTGTACGTGGGCTTGTGTAATGCCCGGGAAGCTATAATAATCCTACGTAATTATACCCTTTAAAGCATACACCCACCTAGCCATCAAGATCAAATACCAGGCTGCTATCCAGCTGGGTATTTTTTTTAACTGTTTCGTGGATTATCACTCCTAGTAGGTAACAGATAGGTTATCACTCCCAGCTGGTGATTTTGACCAATCCTCCACCACCTGCAGTGATTATGACCACTACTCCACTACGTGGGTGACTAACCAATCCTCCACCACGTGGATGATATATAACTTATCAACCACTTGCATTTATAAGCAATTCTCCCTCACATAGTTATTATACCACTTATAAATAATCCTCCCCACCTGGGAAGATTATAAGCAATCCTCCCTCACTTGGAGTAATTCTTCTCCCATCCAGCACTGGTCCAGAACCCTCATATATCACGTCATCGCTTATAGCCTATACCAACGCTTGCTTAACACGGTATATACACAAGAAGTATATCCCTTAATGAATATACACGGAAATATTAATTAATATCATTTAGTACTCTGTAAAGCACTAGACGGTATGAGACTAGCAATGATCCAGGGCTTGAAGCTTAGCTAAAGCTCGCTAAGCTTATGACACAGCAGCTTGTGCAGATGGTAGGAATATACGGATTGTGTTGTCCTACCTGAACATTTCTTCTCTCCGTCAGCCATGATGGTGGAGGATGATGGTACCACACGTCTGTTCTGAGAGGTGTCACGCGCTACACTGTGCTGCTGCTGCTGTTGCTGCCTATCCTGCCGTCGCCGCCACCACCGCCGCCGCCACGGTGGTAGCTGCTCACACACCGTCCCCTCATGTACCTTCCCCTCACATCCATCCCCCCTCACCTCCCTCCCCTTCAACTCCCTCTTCCTCACCTACCTCCCCCTCACCTCCCCTCTCATCTTCCCTTACTTAATCCTAACCTCTTCTCATGCTCCCCTCCCCTCATCTCACCTTCACTTCACCCTCGCCTTCCCTCACCTCCCGCTATTTCCCATCACTTTACCCCTCACCTCCCCCCTCACATCTCAGCCTCCTTGCTCTATACCAAGGTCACCCGTATGTTCTACGCTTTATGCAATATCGATGATGCAAGTGCAGTTTTGTTGTGAGAAAGGCTGGTTGAAGTAGTTATTGGTGATGGTGAGAGCTGTGTGAGGGGAGAAGGTGGAGGACAACCTCAGAAACGAGGGGAGTGAGAGGTCGCTTGAAGGTGACTCAGCTGCCCTCTCATGGTGGGTGGGGGTCGTAGCTCCCTCAAGCTGCTTCTGTCAGCCACGCCTTCTAACCCCCCACTCTACTCCCTCACCCACCTCACATACACGTGGCCTCCCGCTGATCTCCCCTCTCACCCCCTTTCCCCTCTCGCTCCTCCCCTTACATAACCTACGTTGAAGCTGCCATGGTTCATGAACGCTTGATGGTATACTTGACGATATCCTCAATTATCTACTACAGTCTCCCAGCTCAGGCTGACATATTTCAACACTGTATCAAGTCCAGCCTGCATGATGGAATGTATGGCAGGGAAACATAGCTGTTTTTCAAATTCTGTAACCATCAATTATAACAGGGAAGCAGCATATTTTGCTAAGTAATAAAAGGTACGTTTCCGCAGAGATGCTGGTACTGATCCATAATATCCTACACCCAGAACATCATAGTGTTTTTTGATTACTGGATTACAACTAAATTCATCAGAAAAAGGTTTTTGACAAATGTGACCATGGAGTGAGAGATATAACTGGTAAACCAGGCAAATGTATATATATAACTTTCTGACAGATATAACACAAAGAGTGATAATCAACAGAGTAAAATCCAGCATCAGCTAAGTGAAACGCTCAGTACCCCAGGGCACTGTCCTGGCGCCTCTGCTGTTTCTTACCCTCACAGAGGACGTAGATAAAAGTACTCGTCACAGCTTCGTATCATCATTTACAAATGACACCAACATAAGCATTAAAATTACTTCGGTAGAAGACACGGGAAAAATAGCAAGAAGATATCTGTAAAGTCTTTCAGTAGGTAGTAGAAACTAACGTGAGTTTCACTGGTGATAAGTTCCAACTGATTAGATATGGAAAGCAAGAAAAACTCAAAAAGACACTGTATACAAAACACTGGAAGAGAACCAAGTAAACCGGAAAGAATATGTGAATTATCTACAAGTAATAATGTCAGCTGACCTTTCAAATAACACTATAAGGCAAATAACACGACCGTCAAGAAAATGATCAGGTTGATAAAATGACTTTCAGGACAGGGGGGAATAGTGCCACTGTTTACACTTGTGCTCTCTCACCTTGAGTATTGTTCAGTGTTGACAGTTCCTTTCAGGGCATGAGAGATATCGAAGCAGGAACACATTCAAAGATCATTTACGGCCAATATTGAACCAGTAAAGCATATAAATTACTGGGAATGCCTCAAAGTAATAAATATATGTACTGGATGGATGGAGGAAAGAGAGATAAGTAGGTAAGTTTTTATTCAGGTACTGGTACACATAAATACAGTTACATAGATTATCATACATAGCAACACAAGTGTAAATTACCTAGGATAACCCAAAAAAAGGTCAAAGTGACTTATTTCTATTGGGGTCCTTGTGATAAATATTATTTATATATAAAATTTAAAAGCAGTTAAGTATCGTAACTATGTGAAAGCAGTTATAATAAAAGGAGATATACCAGAGGTAAGATAAAATCAATTATTTACAATGACATTAAAGATAGTATCAGATCATTGTACGTGTATGTTAGGTACACCAGAAATCACTCTCTTTTCTGTAGCCATATTCATTAGGTGCGTTTTAGTTCTTCTTGAACTGGTTCATGTTGTGACAGACGTTGACATGTGCAGGTAGTCTATTCTACTTCTTTATTGTTGTTAAAACAATGTGTTTGAAGAGTGACCACTGACTCTAGGTACTGCAAAGTTGTTGTTCCTTCCTCTTTATGATAATATATACATAGAAAGTATTTGAGGGTCTAGTCCTAACTTTGCAAAACTGTCACAACGACATACTGGAGAGAGAGAGAGAGAGAGACATGGGAGAATATATAGAGTAAACCCAGGGAGAGGCAAGAGCGAGGTGGGCACAATGAGAGCAGAAGTTTTCAAGAGTAAACCGAACAATTTCCTTCGCCAAGTGTTGGACCATTCTGGCTGTGACGGATATACAAGTTGACGGTAGCAACAGCCTAGTTGATCATATAAGCACCAGACAAGCCTGGCCCAGGGCCGGGCTACAAGAGTAGGGAAATTCTCGAAACTCATCAATGGTATATATGCTAAAATCGTGAACAAGCTACACAAGATGCAAAACAACCAGGGAGGGGGAGTAGAATGATAGCTCTAGGTCTTTCGTGTTGCAATCAACACATCATCAGGAGCTAGCAATGTTGCAGAAAAGAGGAAGAAGTCAAGGTAATAACATGAGAGGGAGCGCCGTTGCTATATATAAAGCGAGCTACCCGGGTGGCATGCTAAGGATCGAGCGTTCCAGGCTCGGCCAGTCCACTTATTATTTGCATATATATATATATATATATATATATATATATATATATATATATATATATATATATATATATATATATATATATATATATATATATATATATATATATATATATATATATATTTTTTTTTATTATTTTATTATCACACTGGCCGATTCCCACCAAGGCAGGGTGGCCCGAAAAAGAAAAACTTTCACCATCATTCACTCCATCACTGTCTTGCCAGAAGGGTGCTTTACACTACAGTTTTTAAACTGCAACATTAACACCCCTCCTTCAGAGTGCAGGCACTGTACTTCCCATCTCCAGGACTCAAGTCCGGCCTGCCGGTTTCCCTGAATCCCTTCATAAATGTTACTTTGCTCACACTCCAACAGCACGTCAAGTATTAAAAACCATTTGTCTACATTCACTCCTATCAAACACGCTCACGCATGCCTGCTGGAAGTCCAAACCCCTCGCACACAAAACCTCCTTTACCC
This sequence comes from Cherax quadricarinatus, assembly GCF_038502225.1. Lineage (NCBI taxonomy): Eukaryota > Metazoa > Arthropoda > Malacostraca > Decapoda > Parastacidae > Cherax > Cherax quadricarinatus. The sequence continues at coordinate 17,090,132 of NC_091311.1, forward strand.
CCTCCCTCCAACCTTTCCTAGGCCGACCCCTACCCCGCCTTCCTTCCACTACAGACTGATACACTCTTGAAGTCATTCTGTTACGCTCCATTCTCTCTACATGTCCGAACCACCTCAACAACCCTTCCTCAGCCCTGTGGACAACAGTTTTGGTAATCCCGCACCTCCTCCTAACTTCCAAACTAAGAATTCTCTGCATTATATTCACACCACACATTGCCCTCAGACATGACATCTCCACTGCCTCCAGCCTTCTCCTCGCTGCAACATTCATCACCCATGCTTCACACCCATATAAGAGCGTTGGTAAAACTATACTCTCATACATTCCCCTCTTTGCCTCCAAGGACAAAGTTCTTTGTCTCCACAGAGTCCTAAGTGCACCACTCACTCTTTTTCCCTCATCAATTCTATGATTCACCTCATCTTTCATAGACCCATCTGCTGACACGTCCACTCCCAAATATCTGAATACGTTCACCTCCTCCATACTCTCTCCCTCCAATCTGATATTCAATCTTTCATCACCTAATCTTTTTGTTATCCTCATAACCTTACTCTTTCCTGTATTCACCTTTAATTTTCTTCTTTTGCACACCCTACCAAATTCATCCACCAATCTCTGCAACTTCTCTTCGGCAAGAGGCGTGGAGTTAAAAGATAAAGAATCACACACAAAGTGGGAGTTGTCACAGCTGCTCTTTGCTGATGACACTGTGCTCTTGGGAGATTCTGAAGAGAAGTTGCAGAGATTGGTGGATGAATTTGGTAGGGTGTGCAAAAGAAGAAAATTAAAGGTGAATACAGGAAAGAGTAAGGTTATGAGGATAACAAAAAGATTAGGTGATGAAAGATTGGATATCAGATTGGAGGGAGAGAGTATGGAGGAGGTGAATGTATTCAGATATTTGGGAGTGGACGTGTCAGCGGATGGGTCTATGAAAGATGAGGTGAATCATAGAATTGATGAGGGAAAAAGAGTGAGTGGTGCACTTAGGAGTCTGTGGAGACAAAGAACTTTGTCCTTGGAGGCAAAGAGGGGAATGTATGAGAGTATAGTTTTACCAACGCTCTTATATGGGTGTGAAGCATGGGTGATGAATGTTGCAGCGAGGAGAAGGCTGGAGGCAGTGGAGATGTCATGTCTGAGGGCAATGTGTGGTGTGAATATAATGCAGAGAATTCGTAGTTTGGAAGTTAGGAGGAGGTGCGGGATTACCAAAACTGTTGTCCAGAGGGCTGAGGAAGGGTTGTTGAGGTGGTTCGGACATGTAGAGAGAATGGAGCGAAACAGAATGACTTCAAGAGTGTATCAGTCTGTAGTGGAAGGAAGGCGGGGTAGGGGTCGGCCTAGGAAAGGTTGGAGGGACGGGGTAAAGGAGGTTTTGTGTGCGAGGGGCTTGGACTTCCAGCAGGCATGCGTGAGCGTGTTTGATAGGAGTGAATGGAGACAAATGGTTTTTAATACTTGACGTGCTGTTGGAGTGTGAGCAATATATATATATATATATATATATATATATATATATATATATATATATATATATATATATATATATATATATATATATATATATATATATATATATATATATATATATATATATATGCAAAACAACCACTCTGAAAGAATAGAGAAATTCCAAGCGCTTTCGTGACTACTCACATTATCAAGGAACTATGAAAGTAAAGCATCCAAGGAAGCTATATAAGGGGTCTGGCCAGCACCTCACTATCAGATCCCACAACGGTTAAACACCTGACGCGCGCCGACCCAACTTGGATAGGTCCTTTGCACAACTCACCCACAAACTATTCTACCCAAGAAAATTTAAAAATTATTATTTGTCCAGTGTATTATTAAATTCTTCCCAAATTCTATTAATTATAAATGGATCTAATTTATATAAACCAAAGGAAATATTCATATTATTGTCAAAACTGCTTTTTATGAAACAAGATTCAATTATATTCCTGTCGACCATGGACTTGCTTGATACTACTTTCTCAACTTTTTGAAAATCAATTGGATGGTTAAAATCTCTTACATGAATAAATAGAGCATTGGAATCTTGTCCAGTTCTAATGCTATATTTATGTTGTTTTAATCTTAGTTCGAGATTTTTACCAGTTTGACCGTAATAAACTTTATCGCAAATTTTACAAGGAATCTTATAGACACATCCATCAGCATTTTGGGGGGAATTCTTTATCAAAAGTTTTTTTACTGTATCAAGATTTTTGAATACAACTTTAATATTAAAAGTCTTAAGAAGAGAAGGCATATCAACCAAGTTTTCATGGTAAGGGAGAACCAACATATTTTTAGTTGAATAAGGCTGGTTGTCCCTTTTTGGATTGTAAAAAGTATTTCTAGCAACTTTAAAAGATTTATCAATTACATTTCTTGGGTATTTTAAATCATTACCTATTTCATAAATTTTGGATATTTCCTCATCTATGAACTCAGGACTACAAATTCGTAAAGCTCTCAAAAACATTGATGAGAAAACAGACAGTTTGACTCTATCTTGATGCGAGGAATAATAGTGGACATAGGAACAGTTATTTGTAGGTTTTCTGTAAATTTTAAATTTGAATTCATTATTACCCTTAATAATTAAAACATCTAGAAAAGGCAATGAGTTATTTTCTTCAAACTCAACAGTAAAGTTTATAGAATGGGCTAAGCTATTTAATTTTCCAAGGAAATGGTGTATATCTACATTTTTGGGCATAAGACACAAAATATCATCAACATATCTGAACCATTTAGCTCTATTAGGGAGGATTGTGTTAAGCAACCTTGTTTCAAAAAATTCCATGTATAGGTTACTAAGAACAGGTGAAAGAGGATTTCCCATTGCCATACCAAACTTCTGAGTGTAAAACTTATCATTAAATACAAATTTTGCATCAACAATGCAAAGTTTAATAAGTTTAATGATAGTAGGAACTGGCAATGGTAAATCATAGTTAACGAGTTCTTCAGATAAGAAACTTAATAAATCATCAACAGGAACTTTCGTAAACAAGGAAGTAACATCAAAACTAACCATGTTAAAATCATTTAAGTCAGTCAAGGAGCTTAATTTATCAACCAAGTCTATGTTGTTTTTAACATTAAAGTTAGAAATTTTGCCAACAATAGGGCTCAAAATATCAACAAGCCATTTGGATAATTTATATGAAACTGACCCTATGGAGCTAATAATTGGTCTGACTGGATTCCCTGGTTTGTGTGTTTTTATTAGTCCATACATGTAAGGTAAAGATGGATTAGTGGAAGTAAATTGTTTGACTAATTCATCTTTGCCTTTCAGTAGAAGTTTTATTGTTTTATTGAAATTGCTGTTAACGGTTTCTAGGGGATTTTTCCTAAGTTTAGAATAGGTTTCAGTATCATCTAAGAGATTATTCATTTTTTCTTGGTAATCATTTTCTTTCATAATTACTATTGCATTTATTTTGTCTGCTTTAGTAAGGCGCAAATTTTTATTGTTATTAAGTGTATCATAAGACTTAAAGAATCTTTGAGGGCAATTGGGAATATTTGGTTTTAACATAGAGCTATATACCATTCCTTTACTAATATTAATTTCATCAGAGGATAAATCAGAAAATTTTTCAAAGTTACAAAAGGCTTTTGCAATTTCAACATTATTAAGTTTTTTTGAAGTTGCAAAACTTAGGCCAAAACCTAGAGCAGCAGTTGTATGTTTGTCTAAAATTTAATTACAAAATTGTTATTAGCATGCTTTGTCCAATCACTATTTTCAATTAAAATGTCTAATTTTCTTTGTAGTTTGCTCTTGAGTTCATTACCTTTCTTGGGTATTTTAAATCATTACCTATTTCATACATTTTGGATATTTCCTCATCTATGAACTCATGACTACAAATTCGTAAAGCTCTCAAAAACATTGATGAGAAAACAGACAGTTTGACTCTATCTTTAATAGTGGACATAGGAACAGTTATTTGTAGGATCATTTCTGTAAATTTTAAATTTGAATTCATTATTACCCTTAATAATTAAAACATCTAGAAAAGATAGAGTCAAACTGTCTTTTTCTCAAATAGTTTTTGAGAGCTTTACGAATTTGTAGTCCTGAGTTCATAGATGAGGAAATATCCAAAATTTATGAAATAGGTAATGATTTAAAATACCCAAGAAATGTAATTGATAAATCTTTTAAAGTTGCTAGAAATACTTTTTACAATCCAAAAAGGGACAACCAGCCTTATTCAACTAAAAATATGTTGGTTCTCCCTTACCATGAAAACTTGGTTGATATGCCTTCTCTTCTTAAGACTTTTAATATTAAAGTTGTATTCAAAAATCTTGATACAGTAAAAAAACTTTTGATAAAGAATTCCCCCCAAAATGCTGATGGATGTGTCTATAAGATTCCTTGTAAAATTTGCGATAAAGTTTATTACGGTCAAACTGGTAAAAATCTCGAACTAAGATTAAAACAACATAAATATAGCATTAGAACTGGACAAGATTCCAATGCTCTATTTATTCATGTAAGAGATTTTAACCATCCAATTGATTTTCAAAAAGTTGAGAAAGTAGTATCAAGCAAGTCCATGGTCGACAGGAATATAATTGAATCTTGTTTCATAAAAAGCAGTTTTGACAATAATATGAATATTTCCTTTGGTTTATATAAATTAGATCCATTTATAATTAATAGAATTTGGGAAGAATTTAATAATACACTGGACAAATAATAATTTTTAAATTTTCTTGGGTAGAATAGCTTGGGGGTGAGTTGTGCAAAGGACCTATCCAAGTTGGGTCGGCGCGCGTCAGGTGTTTAACCGTTGTGGGATCTGATAGTGAGGTGCTGGCCAGACCCCTTATATAGCTTCCTTGGATGCTTTACTTTCATAGTTCCTTGATAATGTGAGTAGTCACGAAAGCGCTTGGAATTTCTCTATTCTTTCAGAGTGGTTGTTTTGCATATTCTGAAATCACCTGTTTACTGTGATCTTATTGCATATATATATATATATATATATATATATATATATATATATATATATATATATATATATATATATATCCTTTTTCCATTCCTCCTCCTCCTCCCACCCCTCCCTTTTGCCCTTCCTCTTTTTGACCTTTGGGATTTCTCCCACAGGCGCGCTAGTTCCTAGGTAGGGGAAAGGACACCGGGGTCCATCCCATTCCGTTGAGGTTCTTGGCGGTGGCGTAGTTTGCCGTGGAATCTGGATTGCCTGGGGATGTCCCGATCCCTCTCCGGTATCCCGGAGTAGCTTTGGGTGTCTTTCGGGCGACGGGTGTATCTCTGGAAGCCACCTTTCGGATTCCGGGGGTGGTGGCCGAAGGAGGTATGCTTTGTGGCGGATATCCGGCCGCCCTCTCTTTTGTCCACCGAGGTAGCTCGGCAGATGTGAGGTTGCTATCCCGGATTGCTGGTTTACTGGCATGAAGGGTAGGGTATGGCACGGGTTCCATGCTGCATCTGCGCTACTAGCGGTGCTGAGGTCCTCTTGGGCGCGGAGGGAGATTTCCGGCCCTTTCATTCCTCCTGGGAACTATTCCTCCCCGCTCCCCCCTTTTTTTATTCTTTTTTTTATTTTTATTTTCTTTTCTTCTTTCTTTTTTTTTTCTTAAAAACAAAAAGCAAAGGAGTAACCTAACCATGGCAGCCCTAGTCCATGAACCCACTACCCCCGGGCCCCTTCTTGATACCGCACCCCATTCTGACCCTGCCTTGTGTTTAGACCACTCTTCGGACACTCCTGATGCCCCTGTACCTCTTGCTGGTGCTGTTTCCTCACCCGCTTCAGGTACCGGGGCTTCGACTGACTCCTTCGATTTGTCTGAACTCCGCTCTCCTTTGACTATGCTTCCGGCTTCTCCCTCTACGGTACGGCAATTTTCGAATCGCCCGCCCATTTCACGCCGGACCAACTCCGGTCCTACTCCTAAACGCCAACGTCAATCTCCTGATGATGCTCCTTCGTTACCTTCCCATTCTACTCGGAAAAGACCGACACGTCAAGCACTCCCTCTCCACGCTCAGTTTCGGACCACACAATGGACTAAATTCTTTACTTTAAGACCGACTTCTTCTTCTGCCTACCTTTCTGACCATAGTATTGGCAAAGCGCTCCTGCGTCATGTTGGTAGAGATATTTCATTTCATGCTCTCAAGAGCGGTACGCGCATCGTCACTGTCCAGAATGCTACCCAAGCTCATGATCTTTCTCTCCTTTCGAATATCGATACTACTCCTATCACTATTGAAAAACATCTTTCTCTCAATTCTTGTAGTGGTACTGTCATTCTGCCCCATACCATAGTCCAACAGAATTTCCAGTCATGTGGCAATGACATTTTTGAACAGCTGGAACTCCAGGATCTCCCAATCCTCAAAGTAGACACTTATGTCCTTCCTGCCCGGGGGCGGAGACGTTACCCTTGCAATGTGGCTCGTTTAACTTTTGACAGCCGAGAACTCCCGTCCTCTGTATATGTCGCGGGACATCGGTTACAAGTTCGAAAGGTGATACCTACACCGCAACAATGTAGAAATTGCTGGCGTTTTGGTCACCCAGCGAAATATTGCAGATCTATGGCCGAATGCCCAGTCTGTGGTGCCGACGACCATTCTAATACATCTTGCAGTCAACCTCCATCTTGCCTTAATTGTAATGAAGCTCACCCTTCGTACTCCCGCCGTTGCCAGGTCTACTTAAATGAACGTGAAATCCGTTGCCTCAAAGAGGCAGAAGGTCTCCCTTATGCTATGGCAGTTACTCATCTCCGCCTCCAAGGGAGACTACCCCGTGTTTCTTATTCTCGTGTTTCCAAACATCCCCCCACTTCTGGGGTCCCATCTTCTGCAGCCTCCTCTGTTGTTACCCCTCCCATAGCCACTACGGCATCTAATCCTTTTGCTGTCCTTGGCTCTGACGTCCCGACTACAACTCAGTCTGTTCTCACATCTTCGCGTCCTTCCTCACAAGCCCCAGTATCGACAAGACCTCGTACGACACCTAATACCAATCGCCCCTCTACTCAGAAGTCCAAAAAATCCACATTGCTCAAATCTTCTTTGCCCCTTCCTTCCCTTCTTCCACCTCCACACTTTACCTTTCCAGTCTCTGTACCTAGTTCTTCCCCTCTCTCTGGCTCTATTACAAGTGTGGAGATTCACCCTCCTCCTCGTACTATGCCTTCCACCCCCGTCCCCTCCCAAGTTTCTCCCTCTTCTGCCACCTCCCAGGTTTCTGCCTCTTCTGTCCCCCCCCACACTTCATCTCCAGTCCCTTACACTCTTCCCTCCCCCTCTACTTTGGTACAGTCCATTACTGTCCCAATCTTTACTCACCCTCCTCCTTCTATCTCCAATATGGTCTCCCATACATCTTTGAATTCAGAAACACTTGAAGCCATTTCAGAATATATTGCAGAGACTAAACCTTCAATGGACACTGATTCACTTCCTGTTCCTTCTCTTCCCTCTCCTCCATCTTCACAACCCCATTCTTCGCAACGCTCCGTTCCTTCGCTACTTGAACGTCTTCCAATGCCACCACACGTTGACTTTTCTAACCCCTCTAGTCCGTAGGTGCCTTTACCTACAGATTCCTGATATTTTCTTCATCGCCAATCATGGCCTATTTACAGTGGAATATCCGCGGCCTCAGGGGTAATCGGGGTGAGCTTCAGATGTTGCTTTCCAGGTTTTCCCCTGTTGGTGCTTGCTTACAAGAACCAAAATTACACTCGGCTGTTTTCCAACCTATCTCAGGCTATAATTTATTGTATTCTTCGGATCCTTTCTCAGATGGGACCTTTAATGAAAGTGCCCTTCTTCTACGCAATGATATTCCGTACTGTCAACTATTTGTCCATACCTCGCTGCATTACACTGCAGCCCGTATCCACTTGAATAAGTGGTTTACAATATGTTCTTTATATCTCTCTCCTTCTCGAGCATTTTCTATCCCAGACTTTGCCTTTCTTGTTTCATCCTTACCACCACCACTTCTGTTACTTGGTGATTTTAATGCCCACCATTTCCTCTGGGGGGGGTCTCATTGTGACTCACGTGGCATCCAGTTGGAGGCTTTTCTCGCCTCTCACCCCCTCCATGTTTTAAATACGGGTACTCCCACCCATTTTGATCCTCGTACTCATACTCTCTCTTGCATCGATCTATCAGTCTGCTCTTCCTCCACTGCACTAGACTTCACCTGGTCTGTTCTACCAGACTTACATGACAGCGATCATTTTCCGATCATTCTTACTTCTCCTTCCTATTCACCACCTTTCCGTAGCCCTCGCTGGCAATTTGATCGGGCAAATTGGGATCTTTACTCACACCTCACTGCATGAGAGACTTCTTGATTTTAAGCTCGCTGAAGGTGTCTCTCAGGGATGTGTTCTAAGCACAACACTTTTTCTCCTTGCTATAAATGATTTGGCCTCTGTTCTTCCACCCAATATTTGGTCATCACTCTATGTTGATGACTTCGCTATTGCTTGTGCAGGCGCTGACTGTCATCTTATTGCAGTTTCTCTCCAGCATGCGGTCGACCGTGTTTCCACTTGGGCCACCACGCATGGGTTTAAATTTTCAAGTACCAAAACTCACCAAATTACTTTCACTAGACGCTCTGTTATCTCCGATCATCCTTTGTATCTCTATGGCTCCCGTATCCCCGAACGTGATACAGTCAGGTTTCTAGGCCTTCTCTTTGACCGTAGGTTATCCTGGAAACCTCACATTACCTCTCTGAAGGCAACTTGTCACAGCCGGCTAAACCTTCTTAAAACCCTTGCTCATCTTTCCTGGGGAGCTGATCGTCGAACTCTGCTTCGCCTACATTCAGCCCTCGTTTTATCGAAACTCGATTATGGTGACCAGATTTATTCCGCGGCCTCTCCTGCTACTCTCTCTAGCCTTAACTCTATCCATCACCAAGGATTACGTTTGTGCCTTGGTGCTTTTCGCTCTTCCCCTGTTGAGAGCCTCTATACAGAAGCGAATGTTCCATCCTTGTCTGATCGCCGTGATGCCCATTGCCTTCGCTACTATGTACGCTCTCACGATCTACACAATCCTTCCATTTATAGAATGGTCACCGATATTAGTAGACATTCTTTATTCGTTCGCCGCCCCTGTTTGCTCCGTCCCTTTTCTCTTCGCCTACATTCACTCTTGTCTTCCCTTCAGTTACCACCTTTATATGTTCATGTAGCATCTCACTTTTCCCTACCCCCCTGGGAAGTTCCAGCTGTTCGGGTCTGTTCTTTCTCACTCCCTTGCTCGAAAGCTCAACTGCCTACGGTGGCTTCCCGCTCTCTTTTTCTTGATCACTTCCACTCCCATTCTCATGCCACCGCTGTGTACACAGATGGCTCTAAGTCTTCAGACGGCGTCGGATTCGCAGCAGTGTTTCCGGACAGCGTCGTGCGGGGGCATTTACTATCTTCAGCTAGCATTTTTACTGCTGAACTGTATGCCATTCTTGCAGCACTTATTCGTATCGCATCTATGCCTGTGTCATCATTTGTAGTAGTCTCAGACTCCCTTAGTGCTCTACAGGCTATACGAAAATTTGATACATCTCATCCCCTAGTTCTCCGTATCCAACTTTGGCTACGCCGTATCTCTACCAAACATAAAGATATTGTTTTTTGTTGGGTCCCTGGTCATGTCGACGTACAGGGCAATGAACAGGCAGACACTGCTGCGCGGTCAGCAGTACATGACCTACCAATTTCCTATCGAGGTGTTCCATTTCTGGACTATTTTGCTGCAATAGCTACCCACCTTCGCACCCGTTGGCAACAACGTTGGTCAACTCTGCTCGGTAACAAACTTCATTCTATTAAACCGAGCATAGGTTACTGGCCGTCTTCTTGTCATCAGTGCCGAGGTTGGGAGACCACTCTCTCCCGCCTTCGCATTGGCCACACTCGTCTTACTCATGGGTATCTCATGGAGAGGCACCCTGTTCCTCTCTGTGAGCAGTGTCAAGTTCCAGTATCGATTAGCCACATTCTGTTAGACTGCCCTCTCTATCAACGAGCACGCAGAATTTACCTCCAACGTCGTCTTCGTTCTACTACTCTCTCTTTACCTTCCCTTCTTGCTGATGGACCCTCCTTTAATCCTGACTCTCTCATTGACTTCTTGACAACGACTGATTTACTCCACAAACTCTGATGATACTTTTCGCACTCCCCTCAGCCCTTTCTAGTTCAGTCTCTTGCTGCCCTTTACCCTTTCACCATCCACTACCCCGCTGTTATCCGTAACCTATTACTCATCCATCTCCCTTTTGCCACCTGATGCCCTCGCTTCCTTCCTGCCCTGCAGCGCTGTATAGTCCTTGTGGCTTAGCGCTTCTTTTTGAAAAAAAAAAAAAAAAAAAAATTGAGTTTCTTATCTAAAGAACCTGTTAATTACGATTCACAATTGTCAGTTCCTACTTTCATTAAACTTATTTAACTCTGTGTTGTTGTTGTTGCAAAATTATGAAATAGCTAATAATCTGAAATACGCAAGATACATAATTGATAAATCTTTTAAAACTGCTACAAATACTTTTTACAATTCAGAAAGGGACAACTAACCTTATTCAACTAAAAATATGTTGGTTCTCCCTTACCATGAAAACACAGGTGCCACGCATAACACTGTTGTCTGGCAGTGAAACACAGGTGTACCACGTGACACTGTTGTCTAGCAGTGTAACACAAGTGCAACACATGACACTGTTGTCTGGCAGTGTAACACAGGTGTACCACGTGACACTGGTGTCTGGCAATGTAACACATGGCACTGGTGTCTGGCAGTGTAACACATGACACTGGTGTCTGGCAGTGTAACACACGACACTGGTGTCTAGCAGTGTAACACATGACATAGTTTTTTTGGTAGTGTAACACATGACACCGGTTTCTGGCAGTGTAACACATGACACTTGCGTCTGGCAGTATAACACATGACACTAGTGTCTAGCAGTGTAACACATGACACTGGTGTCTGGCAGTGTAACACATGACACTGGTGTTTGGCAGTGTAACACATGACACTGGTGTCTGGCAGTGTAACACATGACACTGGTGTCTGGCAGTGTAACACATGGCACTGGTGTCTGGCAGTGTAACACATGGCACTGGTGTCTGGCAGTGTAACACATGACACTGGTGTCTAGCAGTGTAACACATGACACTTGTGTCTGGCAGTGTAACATATAACACTGGTGTCTGGCAGTGTAACACATGACACTTGTGTCTGGCAGTGTAACACATGACACTGGTTTCTGGCAGTGTAACTCAGGACACTGGTATCTCTCAGTGTAACACATGACACTGGTTTCTGGCAGTGTAACACATGACACTGGTGTCTGGCAGTGTAACACATGACACTGGTTTCTGGCAGTGTAACACATGACACTTGTGTCTGGCAGTGTAACACATGACACTTGTGTCTGACAGTGTAACATGTGACACTGGATTTTGCCAGTGCAACACATGACATTGGTGTTTGGTAGTGTAACACATGACACTGGTGTCTGGCAGTGTAACACATGACACTGGTGTCTGGCAGTGTAACACATGGCACATGTGTCTGGCAGTGTAACACATGATACTGGTGTCTGGCAGTGTAACACATGACACTGGTGACTGGAAGTGTAACACAAGACACTGGGTTCTGGCAGTGTAACACATGACACTTGTCTGGCAGTGTAACACATGACACTAGTGTTTGGCAGTGTAACACATGACACTGATTTCTGGCAGTGCAACACATGACACTGATATCTTGCAGTGAAACACATGACACTGGTTTCTGGCAGTGTAACACATGGCACTGGTGTCTGGCAGTGTAACGGATGACACTGGTTTTTGGCAGTGTAACACATGACACTGGTGTCTGGCAGTGTGACACATGACACTGGTGTCTGGCAGTGTAACACATGGCACTGGTTTCTGGTAGTGTAACACATGGCACTGGTGTCTGGCAGTGTAACACATGACACTGGTTTCTGGCAGTGTAACACATGGCACTGGTGTCTGGCAGTGTTACACATGGCACTGGTGTCTGGCAGTGTAACAGATGACACTGGTGTCTGGCAATGTAACACACACTGGTTTCTGGCAGTGTAACACATGACACTGGTGTCTGGCAGTGTAACACTTGACACTGGTGCCTGACAGTGTAACACGTGACACTGGTGTCTGGATGTGTAACACATGACACTGGTGTCTGACAGTGTAACACGTGACACTGGTTTCTGGCAGTGTAACACATGACACTGGTGTCTGGCAGTGTAACACATGACACTGGTGTCTGACAGTGTAACACGTGACACTGGTGTCTGGCAGTGTAACACATGACACTGGTGTCTGGGAGTGTAACACGTGACACTGGTGTCTGGGAGTGTAACACGTGACACTTGTGTCTGGCAGTGTAACACATGACACTGGTGTCTGGCAGTGTAACACATGACACTGGTGTTTGGCAGTGTAACACATGACACTGGTGTCTGGCAGTGTAACACATGACACTGTTGCTAGCAGTGTAACACATGACACTGGTGTCTGGCAGTGTAACACATGACACTGGTGTCTGGCAGTGTAACACATGACACTGGTGTCTGGCAGTGTAACACATGACACTGGTGTTTGGCAGTGTAACACATGACACTGGTGTCTAGCAGTGTAACACATGACACTGGTGTCTGGCAGTGTAACACATGACACTGGTGTTTGGCAGTGTAACACATGACACTGGTGTCTAGCAGTGTAACACATGACACTGGTGTCTAGCAGTGTAACACATGACACTGGTGTCTGACAGTGTAACACGTGACACTGGTGTCTGACAGTGTAACACGTGACACTGGTGTCTGGCAGTGTAACACGTGACACTGGTGTCTGGCAGTGTAACACATGACACTGGTGTCTGGCAGTGTAACACGTGACACTGGTGTTTGGCAGTGTAACACGTGACACTGGTGTCTGGCAGTGTAACACGTGACACTGGTGTCTGGCAGTGTAACACATGACACTGGTGTCAGGCAGTGTAACACATGACACTAATGTCTGGCAGTGTAACACGTGACACTGGTGTCTGGCAGTGTAACACATGACACTGGTGTTTGGCAGTGTAACACATGACACTGGTGTTTGGCAGTGTAACACATGACACTGGTGTCTGGCAGTGTAACACATGACACTGGTTTCTGGCAGTGTAACACATGACACTTGTGTCTGGGAGTGTAAGACATGACACTGGTGTCTGGCAGTGTAACTCAGGACACTGGTATCTCTCAGTGTAACACATGACACTGGTTTCTGGCAGTGTAACACATGACACTGGTGTCTGGCAGTGTAACACATGACACTGGTTTCTGGTAGAGTAACACATGACACTTGTGTCTGGCAGTGTAACACATGACACTTGTGTCTGGCAGTGTAACACATGACACTCGTTTCTAGCAGTGTAACACAAGACACTGGTTTCTGGCAGTGTAACACATGACACTGGTGTCTGGCAGTGTAACACATGACACTCGTTTCTAGCAGTGTAACACATGACACTGGTGTCTGGCAGTGTAACACATGACACTCGTTTCTAGCAGTGTAACACATGACACTCGTTTCTAGCAGTGTAACACAAGACACTGGTTTCTGGCAGTGTAACACATGGCACATGTGTCTGGCAGTGTAACACATGATACTGGTGTCTGGCAGTGTAACACATGACACTGGTGTCTGGAAGTGTAACACTTGACACTGCTTTCTGGCAGTGTAACATATGACACTGGTGTGTAGCAGTGTAACACAAGACACTGGGTTCTGGCAGTGTAACACATGACACTTGTCTGGCAGTGTAACACATGACACTGGTGTCTGGCAGTGTAACACATGACACTGGTGTCTGGCAGGGTAACACATGACACTGGTTTCTGGCAGTGTAACACATGACACTGATATTTTGCAGTGAAACACATGACACTGGTTTCTGGCAGTGTAACACATGGCACTGGTGTCTGGCAGTGTAACGGATGACACTGGTTTTTGGCAGTGTAACACATGACACTGGTGTCTGGCAGTGTGACACATGACACTGGTGTCTGGCAGTATAACACATGACACTGGTGGCTGGCAGTGTAACACATGACACTGGTTTCTGGTAGTGTAACACATGGCACTGGTGTCTGGCAGTGTAACACATGACACTGGTTTCTGGCAGTGTAACACATGGCACTAGTGTCTGGCAGTGTTACACATGGCACTGGTGTCTGGCAGTTACACATGACACTGGTGTCTAGCAGTGTAACACATGACACTGGTGTCTGGCAGTGTAAAACATGACACTGGTGTCTGGCAGTGTAACAGATGACACTGGTGTCTGGCAATGTAACACACACTGGTTTCTGGCAGTGTAACACATGACACTGGTGTCTGGCAGTGAAACACATGACACTGGTGTCTGGGAGTGTAACACGTGACACTTGTGTCTGGCAGTGTAACACATGACACTGGTGTCTGGCAGTGTAAAACATGACACTGGTGTCTGGCAGTGTAACACATGACACTGGTGTCTGGCAGTGTAACACGTGACACTGGTGTCTGGCAGTGTAACACATGACACTGGTGTCTGGCAGTGTAACACGTGACACTGGTGTCTGGCAGTGTAACACGTGACACTGGTGTCTGGCAGTGTATCACGTGACACTGGTGTCTGGCAGTGTAACACGTGACACTGGTGTCTGGCAGTGTATCACGTGACACTGGTGTCTGGCAGTGTAACACGTGACACTGGTGTCTGGCAGTGTAACACAGGACACTGGTGTCTGGCAGTGTAACACATGACACTGGTGTCTGGCAGTGCAATACATGACACTGGTGTCTGGCAGTGTAACACATGACACTGGTGTCTGGCAGTGTAACACGTGACACTAATGTCTGGCAGTGTAACACGTGACACTGGTGTCTGGCAGTGTAACACCTGACACTGGTGTCTGGCAGTGTAACACCTGACACTGGTGTCTGGCAGTGTAACACGTGACACTGGTGTCTGGCAGTGTAGCACGTGACACTGGTGTCTGGGAGTGTAACACGTGACACTGGTGTCTGGGAGTGTAACACGTGACACTGGTGTCTGGGAGTGTAACACGTGACACTGGTGTCTGGCAGTGTAACACATGACACTGGTGTCTGGCAGTGTAACACATGACACTGGTGTCTGGCAGTGTAACACATGACACTGGTGTCTGGCAGTGTAACACATGACACTAATGTCTGGCAGTGTAACACGTGACACTGGTGTCTGGCAGTGTAACACATGACACTGGTGTCAGGCAGTGTATCACGTGACACTGTTGCTAGCAGTGTAACACATGACACTGGTGTCTGGCAGTGTAACACATGACACTGGTGTCTGGCAAACACATGACACTGGTGTTTGGCAGTGTAACACATGACACTGGTGTCTAGCAGTGTAACACATGACACTGGTGTCTGGGAGTGTAACACGTGACACTGGTGTCTGGGAGTGTAACACGTGACACTGGTGTCTGGGAGTGTAACACATGACACTGGTGTCTGGCAGTGTAACACATGACACTGGTGTCTGGCAGTGTAACACATGACACTGGTGTCTGGCAGTGTAACACATGACACTAATGTCTGGCAGTGTAACACGTGACACTGGTGTCTGGCAGTGTAACACATGACACTGGTGTCAGGCAGTGTATCACGTGACACTGTTGCTAGCAGTGTAACACATGACACTGGTGTCTGGCAGTGTAACACATGACACTGGTGTCTGGCAAACACATGACACTGGTGTTTGGCAGTGTAACACATGACACTGGTGTCTAGCAGTGTAACACATGACACTGGTGTCTGGCAGTGTAACACATGACACTGGTGTCTAGCAGTGTAACACATGACACTGGTGTCTGGCAGTGTAACACATGACACTGGTGTTTGGCAGTGTAACACATGACACTGGTGTCTAGCAGTGTAACACATGACACTGGTGTTTGGCAGTGTAACACATGACACTGGTGTTTGGCAGTGTAACACATGACACTGGTGTCTAGCAGTTTAACACATGACACTGGTGTCTGGCAGTGTAACACATGACACTGGTGTCTGGCAGTGTAACACGTGACACTGGTGTTTGGCAGTGTAACACGTGACACTGGTGTCTGGCAGTGTAACACGTGACACTGGTGTCTGGCAGTGTAACACATGACACTGGTGTCAGGCAGTGTAACACGTGACACTGGTGTCTGGCAGTGTAACACGTGACACTGGTGTCTGGCAGTGTAACACGTGACACTAATGTCTGGCAGTGTAACACGTGACACTGGTGTCTGGCAGTGTAACACATGACACTGGTGTTTGGCAGTGTAACACATGACACTGGTGTTTGGCAGTGTAACACATGACACTGGTGTTTGGCAGTGTAACACATGACACTGGTGTCTGGCAGTGTAACACATGACACTGGTGTTTGGCAGTGTAACACATGACACTGTTGCTAGCAGTGTAACACATGACACTGGTGTCTGGCAGTGTAACACATGACACTGGTGTCTGGCAGTGTAACACATGACACTGGTGTCTGGCAGTGTAACACATGACACTGGTGTCTAGCAGTGTAACACATGACACTGGCGTTTGGCAGTGTAACACGTGACACTGGTGTCTGGCAGTGTAACACGTGACACTGGTGTCTGGCAGTGTAACACATGACACTGGTGTCTGGCAGTGTAACACATGACACTGGTGTCTGGCAGTGTAACACATGACACTAGTGTCTGGCATTGTAACACGTGACACTGGTGTCTGGCAGTGTAACACGTGACACTGGTGTCTGGCAGTGTAACACATGACACTGTTGTCTGGCAGTGTAACACATGACACTGGTGTCTGGCAGTGTAACACATCACACTGGTGTCTGGCAGTGTAACACGTGACACTGGTGTCTGGCAGTATAACACGTGACACTGGTGTCTGGCAGTGTAACACATGACACTGGTGTCTGGCAGTGTAACACATGACACTAATGTCTGGCAGTGTAACACGTGACACTGGTGTCTGGCAGTGTAACACATGACACTGGTGTCAGGCAGTGTAACACGTGACACTGGTGTCTGGCAGTGTAACACATGACACTAATGTCTGGCAGTGTAACACGTGACACTGGTGTCTGGCAGTGTAACACATGACACTGGTGTTTGGCAGTGTAACACATGACACTGGTGTCTGGCAGTGTAACACATGACACTGTTGCTAGCAGTGTAACACATGACACTGGTGTCTGGCAGTGTAACACATGACACTGGTGTCTGGCAGTGTAACACATGACACTGGTGTTTGGCAGTGTAACACATGACACTGGTGTCTAGCAGTGTAACATGGCACTGTTGCTAGCAGTGTAACACATGACACTGGTGTCTGGCAGTGACACTGGTGTTTGGCAGTGTAACACATGACACTGGTGTCTGGCAGTGTAACACATGACACTGGTGTCTGGCAGTGTAACACATGACACTGGTGTCTGGCAGTGTAACACATGACACTGGTGTCTAGCAGTGTAACACATGACACTGGTGTCTGGCAGTGTAACACATGACACTGGTGTCTGGCAGTGTAACACATGACACTGGTGTCTGGCAGTGTAACACATGACACTGGTGTCTGGCAGTGTAACACATGACACTGGTGTCTGGCAGTGTGTGACACTGGTGTCTGGCAGTGTAACACATGACACTGGTGTCTGGCAGTGTAACACATGACACTGGTGTCTGGCAGTGTAACACATGACACTGGTGTCTGGCAGTGTAACACATGACACTGGTGTCTGGCAGTGTAACACATGACACTGGTGTCTGGCAGTGTAACACATGACACTGGTGTCTGGCAGTGTAACACATGACACTGGTGTCTGGCAGTGTAACACATGACACTGGTGTCTGGCAGTGTAACACATGACACTGGTGTCTGGCAGTGTAACACATGACACTGGTGTCTGGCAGTGTAACACATGACACTGGTGTCTGGCAGTGTAACACGTGACACTGGTGTCTGGCAGTGTAACACAGTGTAACACATGACACTGGTGTCTAGCAGTGTAACACATGACACTGGTGTTTGGCAGTGTAACACGTGACACTGGTGTCTGGCAGTGTAACACGTGACACTGGTGTCTGGCAGTGTAACACGTGACACTGGTGTCTGGCAGTGTAACACATGACACTGGTGTCTGGCAGTGTAACACATGACACTGGTGTCTGGCAGTGTAACACATGACACTGGTGTCTGGCAGTGTAACACATGACACTGGTGTCTGGCAGTGTAACACATGACACTGGTGTCTGGCAGTGTAACACATGACACTGGTGTCTGGCAGTGTAACACATGACACTGGTGTCTGGCAGTGTAACACATGACACTGGTGTCTGGCAGTGTAACACATGACACTGGTGTCTGGCAGTGTAACACATGACACTGGTGTCTGGCAGTGTAACACATGACACTGGTGTCTGGCAGTGTAACACATGACACTGGTGTCTGGCAGTGTAACACAAGACACTGGTTTCTGGCAGTGTAACACATGACACTGGTGTCTGGAAGTGTAACACTTGACACTGCTTTCTGGCAGTGTAACACATGACACTGGTGTCTGGCAGTGTGTGACACTGGTGTCTAGCAGTGTAACACATGACACTGGCAGTGTGACACTGGTGTCTGGCAGTGTAACACATGACACTGGTGTCTGGCAGTGTAACACATGACACTGGTGTCTGGCAGTGTAACACATGACACTGGTGTCTGGCAGTGTAACACGTGACACTGGTGTCTGGCAGTGTAACACGTGACACTGGTGTCTGGCAGTGTAACACATGACACTGGTGTCTGGCAGTGTAACACGTGACACTGGTGTCTGGCAGTGTAACACGTGACACTGGTGTCTGGCAGTGTAACACGTGACACTGGTGTCTGGCAGTGTAACACGTGACACTGGTGTCTGGCAGTGTAACACATGACACTGGTGTCTGGCAGTGTAACACATGACACTGGTGTCTGGCAGTGTAACACATGACACTGGTGTCTGTGTCTGGCAGTGTAACACGTGACACTGGTGTCTGGCAGTGTAACACATGACACTGGTGTCTGGCAGTGTAACACATGACACTGGTGTCTGGCAGTGTATGACACAGTGTAACACTGACACTGGTGTCTGGCAGTGTAACACGTGACACTGGTGTCTGGCAGTGTAACACGTGACACTGGTGTCTGGCAGTGTAACACGTGACACTGGTGTCTGGCAGTGTAACACGTGACACTGGTGTCTGGCAGTGTAACACGTGACACTGGTGTCTGGCAGTGTAACACGTGACACTGGTGTCTGGCAGTGTAACACGTGACACTGGCAGTGTAACACGTGACACTGGTGTGGGCAGTGTAACACGTGACACTGGTGTCTGGCAGTGTAACACGTGACACTGGTGTCAGTGTAACACATGACACTGGTGTGTAACACGTGACACTGGTGTCTGGCAGTGTAACACAGTGTGACACTGGTGTCTGGCAGTGTAACACGTGACACTGGTGTCTGGCAGTGTAACACGTGACACTGGTGTCTAGCAGTGTAACACGTGACACACTGGTGTCTGGCAGTGTAACACATCACACTGGTGTCTGGCAGTGTAACACGTGACACTGGTGTCTGGCAGTGTAACACATGACACTGGTGTCTGGCAGTGTAACACATGACACTGGTGTCTGGCAGTGTAACACATGACACTGGTGTCTGGCAGTGTAACACATGACACTGGTGTCTGGCAGTGTAACACATGACACTGGTGTCTGGCAGTGTAACACGTGACACTGGTGTCTGGCAGTGTAACACGTGACACTGGTGTCTGGCAGTGTAACACATGACACTGGTGTCTGGCAGTGTAACACGTGACACTGGTGTCTGGCAGTGTAACACGTGACACTGGTGTCTGGCAGTGTAACACATGACACTGGTGTCTGGCAGTGTAACACGTGACACTGGTGTCTGGCAGTGTAACACATGACACTGGTGTCTGGCAGTGTAACACGTGACACTGGTGTCTGGCAGTGTAACACGTGACACTGGTGTCTGGCAGTGTAACACATGACACTGGTGTCTGGCAGTGTAACACATGACACTGGTGTCTGGCAGTGTAACACGTGACACTGGTGTCTGGCAGTGTAACACATGACACTGGTGTCTGGCAGTGTAACACGTGACACTGGTGTCTGGCAGTGTAACACGTGACACTGGTGTCTGGCAGTGTAACACATGACACTGGTGTCTGGCAGTGTAACACATGACACTGGTGTCTGGCAGTGTAACACGTGACACTGGTGTCTGGGAGTGTAACACGTGACACTGGTGTCTGGCAGTGTAACACGTGACACTGGTGTCTGGCAGTGTAACACATGACACTGGTGTCTGGCAGTGTAACACGTGACACTGGTGTCTGGCAGTGTAACACGTGACACTGGTGTCTGGGAGTGTAACACGTGACACTGGTGTCTGGCAGTGTAACACGTGACACTGGTGTCTGGGAGTGTAACACGTGACACTGGTGTCTGGGAGTGTAACACGTGACACTGGTGTCTGGGAGTGTAACACGTGACACTGGTGTCTGGGAGTGTAACACATGACACTGGTGTCTGTCTGGCAGTGTAACACGTGACACTGGTGTCTGGGAGTGTAACACGTGACACTGGTGTCTGGCAGTGTAACACGTGACACTGGTGTCTGGGAGTGTAACACGTGACACTGGTGTCTGGCAGTGTAACACGTGACACTGGTGTCTGGCAGTGTAACACGTGACACTGGTGTCTGGCAGTGTAACACGTGACACTGGTGTCTGGGAGTGTAACACATGACATTGGTGTCTGGGAGTGTAACACGTGACACTGGTGTCTGGCAGTGTAACACGTGACACTGGTGTCTGGGAGTGTAACACATGACATTGGTGTCTGGGAGTGTAACACGTGACACTGGTGTCTGGCAGTGTAACACGTGACACTGGTGTCTGGCAGTGTAACACGTGACACTGGTGTCTGGCAGTGTAACACGTGACACTGGTGTCTGGGAGTGTAACACGTGACACTGGTGTCTGGGAGTGTAACACGTGACACTGGTGTCTGGGAGTGTAACACGTGACACTGGTGTCTGGGAGTGTAACACGTGACACTGGTGTCTGGGAGTGTAACACGTGACACTGGTGTCTGGGCGTGTAACACGTGACACTGACAGCAGTGTAACACGTCTGGGCAGTGTAACACTTGACACTGGTGTCTGGCAGTGTAACACGTGACACTGGTGTCTGGGAGTGTAACACGTGACACTGGTGTCTGGGAGTGTAACACGTGACACTGGTGTCTGGCAGTGTAACACGTGACACTGGTGTCTGGCAGTGTAACACGTGACACTGGTGTCTGGGAGTGTAACACATGACACTGGTGTCTGGGAGTGTAACACGTGACACTGGTGTCTGGGAGTGTAACACATGACACTGGTGTCTGGCAGTGTAACACGTGACACTGGTGTCTGGGAGTGTAACACATGACACTGGTGTCTGGGAGTGTAACACATGACACTGGTGTCTGGGAGTGTAACACGTGACACTGGTGTCTGGGAGTGTAACACGTGACACTGGTGTCTGGGAGTGTAACACGTGACACTGGTGTCTGGGAGTGTAACACGTGACACTGGTGTCTGGGAGTGTAACACGTGACACTGGTGTCTGGGAGTGTAACACGTGACACTGGTGTCTGGGAGTGTAACACGTGACACTGGTGTCTGGGAGTGTAACACGTGACACTGGTGTCTGGGAGTGTAACACGTGACACTGGTGTCTGGGAGTGTAACACGTGACACTGGTGTCTGGTGTCTGTCTGGGAGTGTAACACGTGACACTGGTGTCTGGCAGTGTAACACATGACAATGGTGTCTGGCAGTGTAACACGTGACACTGGTGTCTGGGAGTGTGTGACACTGGTGTCTGGGAGTGTAACACGTGACACTGGTGTCTGGCAGTGTAACACGTGACACTGGTGTCTGGGAGTGTAACACATGACACTGGTGTCTGGCAGTGTAACACGTGACACTGGTGTCTGGCAGTGTACATGACACGTGACACTGGTGTCTGGGAGTGTAACACGTGACACTGGTGTCTGGGAGTGTAACACGTGACACTGGTGTCTGGGAGTGTAACACGTGACACTGGTGTCTGGGAGTGTAACACGTGACACTGGTGTCTGGGAGTGTAACACGTGACACTGGTGTCTGGGAGTGTAACACGTGACACTGGTGTCTGGGAGTGTAACACGTGACACTGGTGTCTGGGAGTGTAACACGTGACACTGGTGTCTGGGAGTGTAACACGTGACACTGGTGTCTGGGAGTGTAACACGTGACACTGGTGTCTGGGAGTGTAACACATGACACTGGTGTCTGGGAGTGTAACACGTGACACTGGTGTCTGGCAGTGTAACACATGACACTGGTGTCTGGCAGTGTAACACGTGACACTGGTGTCTGGGAGTGTAACACGTGACACTGGGGTCTGTCTGGCAGTAACACATGACACTGGTGTCTGGGAGTGTAACACGTGACACTGGTGTCTGGGAGTGTAACACGTGACACTGGTGTCTGGGAGTGTAACACGTGACACTGGTGTCTGGGAGTGTAACACGTGACACTGGTGTCTGGGAGTGTAACACGTGACACTGGTGTCTGGGAGTGTAACACATGACACTGGTGTCTGGGAGTGTACGTGACACAGTGTAACACATGACACTGGTGTCTGGCAGTGTAACACGTGACACTGGTGTCTGGGAGTGTAACACGTGACACTGGTGTCTGGGAGTGTAACACATGACACTGGTGTCTGGCAGTGTAACACGTGACACTGGTGTCTGGGAGTGTAACACGTGACACTGGTGTCTGGGAGTGTAACACGTGACACTGGTGTCTGGGAGTGTAACACGTGACACTGGTGTCTGGCAGTGTAACACGTGACACTGGTGTCTGGGCAGTGTAACACGTGACACTGGTGTCTGGAAGTGTAACACGTGACACTGGTGTCTGGCAGTGTAACACGTGACACTGGTGTCTGGGAGTGTGACACTGGTGTCTGGCAGTGTAACACGTGACACTGGTGGGAGTGTAACACGTGACACTGGTGTCTGGGAGTGTAACACGTGACACTGGTGTCTGGGAGTGTAACACGTGACACTGGTGTCTGGGAGTGTAACACGTGACACTGGTGTCTGGGAGTGTAACACGTGACACTGGTGTCTGGCAGTGTAACACGTGACACTGGTGTCTGGGAGTGTAACACGTGACACTGGTGTCTGGGAGTGTAACACGTGACACTGGTGTCTGGCAGTGTAACACGTGACACTGGTGTCTGGGAGTGTAACACGTGACACTGGTGTCTGGCAGTGTAACACGTGACACTGGTGTCTGGCAGTGTAACACGTGACACTGGTGTCTGGCAGTGTAACACGTGACACTGGTGTCTGGCAGTGTAACACGTGACACTGGTGTCTGGCAGTGTAACACGTGACACTGGTGTCTGGCAGTGTAACACGTGACACTGGTGTCTGGCAGTGTAACACGTGACACTGGTGTCTGGGAGTGTAACACATGACACTGGTGTCTGGGAGTGTAATAAAGTGGCAAAGTTTATTATTGTAGTAGTTAATATTTTTCTGGTCTGACACTTTGAACTGACAACAGGTGACAGGAGACTTGCACATACGGAATCGAACTTGGGTCCTCGCGGTTGTAAGACGAACCTCTCACCAGAGTTATAGTGGACTCTTCAGTCACTGGTCATACATCATTCTTCAAGGCAATTTATTCACAAAGTAACACTTTAAAAAATAGGTCATACTTATTCTCCGGCTCAATCCTGCAACTCGTCTCAGTTATATATTCAGAGAGGAGTGTATCTCTCAGTTATATACACTGAGAGGAGTGTATCTCTCAGTTATATACATTGAGAGGAGTGTATCTCTCAGTTATATACACTGACAGGAGTGTATCTCTCTGTTATATACACTGACAGGAGTGTATCTCTCTGTTATATACACTGACAGGAGTGTATCTCTCTGTTATATACACTGACAGGAGTGTATCTCTCTGTTATATACACTGACAGGAGTGTATCTCTCTGTTATATACACTGACAGGAGTGTATCTCTCTGTTATATACACTGACAGGAGTGTATCTCTCAGTTATATACACTGACAGGAGTGTATCTCTCTGTTATATACACTGACAGGAGTGTATCTCTCTGTTATATACACTGACAGGAGTGTATCTCTCAGTTATATACATTGAGAGGAGTGTATCTCTCAGTTATATACACTGACAGAAGTGTATCTCTCTGTTATATATACTAGGAGGAGTATATCTCTCAGTTATATACACTGATAAGAGTGTATCTCTTAGTTATATACACTGAGAGGAGTGTATCTCTTAGTTATATACACTAAGAGGAGTGTATCTCTCAGTTATATACACTGAGAGGAGTGTATCTCTTAGTTATATACACTAAGAGGAGTGTATCTCTCAGTTATATACACTGATAGGAGTGTATCTCTTAGTTATATACATGGAGAGGAGTGTATCTCTCAGTTATATACTTTGAGAGGAGTGTATCTCTTTGTTACATACAATAAGAGGAGTGCATCTATCAGTTATATACACTGAGAAGAGCGTATCTCCGAATTATATATACAAAGAGAAGTATATCTCTCAGTTATATACACTGAGATGAGTGTATCTCTCAGTCATAAACACTAAGAGGAGTGTATCTCTCAGTTATATACACTAAGAGGAGTGTATCTCTCAGGTATCTAAACTGAGATGAGTGTATCTCTCAGATATATACAGCGAGAGAAGTGTATCTCTCAGTTATATACACTGAGAGGAGTATATCTCTCCGTTATATACACTGAGAGGAGTGTATCTCTCAGATATATACACTGAGAGGAGTGTATCTCTCAGTTATATACACTAAGAGGAGTGTATCTCTAAGTTAATTACACTACGAAGAGTGTATAGCTCAGTTATATAAACTGATAGGATTGTATCTTTTAGTTATATACACTGAGAGGATGGAATCTCTCAGTTACATACACCGAGAGGAGTGTATCTCTCAGTTATATACACTAAGAGGAGTGTATCTCTCAATTATATACACTGATAGGAGTGTATCTCTTAGTTATATACACTGACAAAAGTGTATCTCTCAGTTATATACATTAAGAGGAGTGTATCTCTGTTATATAAACTGAGAGGAATATATCTCCCAGTTATATATATTAAGAGGAGTATATTTCTCAGTTATATTCGCTGAGAGGAGTGTATCTCTCTGTCATATAAACTGAGAGGACTGTATCTCCCAGTTATATATACTAACAGGAGTAATCTCTCTGTTATATACACTGAAAGGAGTATATCTCTCAGTTATATACACTAAGAGGAGGGTATCTCTAAGTTATATACACTGAGAGGAGCGTATCTCTCAGTTATGTACATTGAGAGGAGTGTATCTCTCAGTTATATACACTGAGAGGAGTGTATCTCTCAGTTATATACACTGATAGGAGTGTATCTCTCAGTTATATACACTGAGAGGAGTGTATCCCTCAGTTATATACACTGAGAGGAGTGTATCTCTAAGTTATATACACTGAGAGGAGCGTATCTCTCAGTTATGTACATTGAGAGGAGTGTATCTCTCAGTTATATACACTGAGAGGAGTGTATCTCTCAGTTATATACACTGATAGGAGTGTATCTCTTAGTTATATACACTGAGAGGAGTGTATCTCTCAGTAATATACACTGAGAGGAGTGTATCTCTCAGTTATATACACTGAGAGGAGTGTATCTCTCAGTTAAGTACACTACGAGGAGTGTATAGCTCAGTTATATACACTGATAGGATTGTATCTCTTAGTTATATGCACTGAGAGGAGGGAATCTCTCAGTTACATACACCGAGAGGAGTGTATCTCTGTTATATACACTAAGAGGAGTGTATCTCTTAGTTATATACCACTGAGAGGAGTGCATCTCTCAGTTATATTCATTAAGAGGAGTGTATCTCTCTCTTATATAAACTGAGAGGAATATGTCTCCCAGTTATATATATTAAGAGGAGTATATCTCTCAGTTATATTCACTAAGAGGAGAGTATCTCTCAGTAATATACACAGATAGGAGTCAATCTCTTAGTTATATACACTGAGAGGAGTGTATCTATCAGCTATATACACTAAGAGGAGTGTATCTCTCAGTTATATAAACTGAGAGGAGTGTATCTCCCAGTTATATATACTAACAAGAGTATATCTCTCAGTTATATACACTGAAAGGAGTATATATCTCAGTTATATACACTAAGAGGAGTGTATCTCTCAGTTATATACACTGAGAGGAGCGTATCTCTCAGTTATATACACTGAGAGGAGTGTATATCTCAGTTATATACACTGAGAGGAGTGTATCTCTCAGTTATATACATTAAGAGATGTGTACAACTCAGTTATATATACGGAGTGGAGTGTATCTCTCAGTAATATACACTGAGAGGAGTGTATCTCTCAGTAATATACACTGAGAGGAGTGTATATCTCAGTTATATACACTGAGAGGAGTGTATCTTTCAGTTATATACACTGATAGGAGTGTATCTCTCAGTTATGTACACTAGGAGGAGTGTATCTCTCAGTTATATGCACTGATAAGTGTGTATTTCTTAGTTATATACACTGAGAGGAGTGTATCTCTTAGTTATATACACTGAGAGGAGTGTATCTCTCAGTTATATACATTAAGAGATGTGTACAACTCAGTTATATATACGGAGTGGAGTGTATCTCTGTTATATACACTAACAGGAGTGTATATCTCAGTTATATAAACTGAGAGGAGTGTATCTCTCAGTTATATACACTAAGAGGAGAGTAGCTCTCAGTTACATACACTGAGAGGAGTGTATCTCTCAGTTATATGCACTACAGGGAGTGTATCTCTCAGTTATATACAATAAGTGGAGTGTATCTCTCTGTTTATACAATAAGAGGAGTGTATCTCTTAGTTATATGCACTAAGAAGAGTTTATCTCCTAGTCATGTACACTAAAGAGTGTGTATCTCTCAGTTATATTCACTGAGAGGAGTGGACCTCTCAGTTTTACACACTGAGAGGATTGTACCTCTAAGTTATATACACTAAGAGGAGAGTATCTCTCAGTTGCATACACTAAGAGGAGTGTATCTCTCAGTTATATGCACTAAGAGGAGTGTATCTCTCAGTTATATGCGCTGAGAGGAGTGTATCTTTCAGTTATATACATTAAGAGATGTGTACATCTCAGTTATATATACGGAGTGGAGTGTATCTCTCTGTTATATACACTAAGAGGAATGTATCTCACAGTTATATACACTGAAATGAGTGTATCTGTCAGTTACATACACTTAGAGGAGTGTATCTCTCAGTCGTATACACTAAGAGGAGTGTATCTCTCAGTTATATACACTATGAGGAGTGTATATCTCAGTAATATAAATTAAGATGAGTGCATCTCTCAGTTATATACACTAAGAGAAGTGTATATCTCAGTTATATAAACAGAGAGGAGTTTATCTCTCAGTTATATACACTAAGAGGAGAGTAGCTCTCAGTTACATACACTGAGAGGAGTGTATCTCTCAGTTATATACACTATGAGGAGTGTATGTCTCAGTTTGTACAATAAGAGGAGTGTATGTCTCAGTTTATACAATAAGAGGAGTGTATCTCTCTGATTATACAATAAGAGGAGTGTATCTCTCAGTTTATACAATAAGAGGAGTGTATCTCTCAGTTATATACACTGAGAGGAGTGTATCTCTCAGTTATATACACTAAGAGGAGTGTATCTCTCTGTTATGTGAACTGAGAGGAGTATATCTCCCAGTTATATATACTAAGACGAGAATATCTGTCAGTTATATACACTGAGAGGAGAGTATCTCATAGTTATATACACTTAGAGGAGTGTACCTCTCAGTTATATTCACTGATAGGAGTGTATCTCTTAGTTATATACACTGAGAGGAGTGTAACTCTCAGTTATATACAACTAGATGAGTGAATCTCTCAGTTATATACACTGAGAGGAGTGTATCTCTCAGTTGTATACAATAGGAGGAGTGTATCTCGCAATTATATACACTGATAGGAGTGTATCTCTTAGTTATATACACCGAGAGGAGTGTACCTCTCAGTTATATACACTGAGAGGAGAGCTCTTCGCATCTCCAGCCCTTGTTTTCTAGAAGAAGAATGCACTTACATAACACAAGCCTCTACACGTCTTCAGTTCCCATCTTTCTTCATCCGAGATTACAGACTCAAGGCACAAGCTATCCTCAACAAACCGCCCATGGAACAGCCCCCTAAACAGTTCATAGTACTCCCATGTGGCGAAGTTGCCACGAATACTCGCCGGGCACTTGCTATGAGTAACATCAACGTTTCCACCATAAACACATCATCTATCAAAGACCTCACTACCACAACACTTACAAGTGGCGGGCACACAACACTTACAAGTGGCGGGGCACACAACACTTACAAGTGGCGGGGCACACAACACTTACAAGTGGCGGGGCACACAACACTTACAAGTGGCGGGGCACACAACACTTACAAGTGGCGGGGCACACACAACACTTACAAGTGGCGGGGCACACAACACTTACAAGTGGCGGGGCACACACAACACTTACAAGTGGCGGGGCACACAACACTTACAAGTGGCGGGCACACAACACTTAAAAGTGGCGGGCACACACAACACTTACAAGTGGCAGGGCACACACAACACTTACGAGTGGCAAGTCACACACAACACTTTCAAGTGGCAGGGTACACACAACACTTACAAGTGGCAGGGCACACACAACACTTACAACACACACAACAGTTACAAGTGGCAGGGCACACAACACTTACAAGTGGCGGGGCACACACAACACTTACAAGTGGCGGGGCACACAACACTTACAAGTGGCTAGGAACACAAAACACTTACAAGTGGCAGGGCACACAACACTTACAAGTGGCGGTTCACACACAACACTTACAAGTGGCGGGGCACACAACACTTACAAGTGGCAGGGCACACACAACACTTACAAGTGGAGGGGCACACACAACACTTACAAGTGGTGGGGCACACAACACTTACAAGTGGCGGGGCACACAACACTTACAAGTGGCTGGGCACACACAACACTTACAAGTGGCGGGGCACACAACACTTACAAGTGGTTGGGCACACACAACACTTACAAGTGGCGGGCACACACAACACTTACAAGTGGCGGGGCACACAACACTTACAAGTGGCGGGGCACACAACACTTACAAGTGGCGGGGCACACAACACTTACAAGTGGCGGGGCACACAACACTTACAAGTGGCGGCACACACAACACTTACAAGTGGCAGGGCACGCAACACTTTCAAGTGGTGGCACACAACACTCACAAGTGGCGGCACACAACACTTACAAGTGGCGGCACACAACACTTACAAGTGGCGGCACACACAACACTTACAAGTGGCGGGGCACACACAACACTTACAAGTGGCGGGGCACACAAGACTTACAAGTTTCCTGGCAAGCAACACTTACAAGTGGCAGGGCACACACAACACTTACAAGTGGCGGGGCACACACAACACTTACAAGTGGCGGGGCACACAACACTTACAAGTGGCGGGGCACACACAACACTTACAAGTGGCGGGGCACACACAACACTTACAAGTGGCGGGGCACACACAACACTTACAAGTGGCGGGGCACACACAACACTTACAAGTGGCGGGGCACACAACACTTACAAGTGGCGGGGCACACACAACACTTACAAGTGGCGGGGCACACAACACTTACAAGTGGCGGGGCACACAACACTTACAAGTGGCGGGGCACACACAACACTTACAAGTGGCGGGGCACACAACACTTACAAGTGGCGGGGCACACAACACTTACAAGTGGCGGGGCACACACAACACTTACAAGTGGCGGGGCACACAACACTTACAAGTGGCGGGGCACACAACACTTACAAGTGGCGGGGCACACAACACTTACAAGTGGCGGGGCACACAACACTTACAAGTGGCGGGGCACACAACACTTACAAGTGGCGGGGCACACACAACACTTACAAGTGGCGGGGCACACAACACTTACAAGTGGCGGGGCACACAACACAAACAAGGGGCAAGCACACAACACTTACAAGTGGCGGGGCACACAACACTTACAAGTGGCGGGGCACACAACACTTACAAGTGGCGGGGCACACAACACTTACAAGTGGAGGGGCACACAACACTTACAAGTGGCGGGGCACACAACACTTACAAGTGGGGGGGGGCACACAACACTTACAAGTGGCGGGGCACACAACACTTACAAGTGGCGGGGCACACAACACTTACAAGTGGCGGGGCACACAACACTTACAAGTGGCGGGGCACACAACACTTACAAGTGGCGGGGCACACAACACTTACAAGTGGCGGGGCACACAACACTTACAAGTGGCGGGGCACACAACACTTACAAGTGGCGGGGCGCACAACACTTACAAATGACGGGGCACACAACACTTACAAGTGGCACACAACACTTACAAGTGGCGGGGCTCACAACACTTACAAGTGGCGGGGCACACACAACACTTACAAGTGTTGGGGCACACACAACACTTACAAGTGGCGGGACACACAACACTTACAACTAGCGGTGCACACAACACTTACAAGTGGCGGGGCACACACAACACTTACAAGTGGCGGGGCACACAACACTTACAAGTGGCGGGGCACACAACACTTACAAGTGGCAGGGCACACACAACACTTACAAGTGGCGGGCACACAACACTTACAAGTGGCGGGCACACACAACACTTACAAGTGGCGGGCACACACAACACTTACAAGTGGCGGGGCACACAACACTTACAAGTGGCGGGGCACACAACACTTACAAGTGGCGGGGCACACACAACACTTACAAGTGGCGGGCACACACAACACTTACATGTGGCGGGGCTTACAAGGGCACACAACACTTACAAGTGGCGGGGCACACAACACTTACAAGTGGCGGGGCACACAACACTTACAAGTGGCGGGGCACACAACACTTACAAGTGGCGGGGCACACACAACACTTACAAGTGGCGGGGCACACAACACTTACAAGTGGCGGGGCACACAACACTTACAAGTGGCGGGGCACACAACACTTACAAGTGGCGGGGCACACAACACTTACAAGTGGCGGGGCACACAACACTTACAAGTGGCGGGGCACACACAACACTTACAAGTGGCGGGGCACACACAACACTTACAAGTGGCGGGGCACACACAACACTTACAAGTGGCGGGGCACACAACACTTACAAGTGGCGGGGCACACAACACTTACAAGTGGCGGGGCACACACAACACCTACAAGTGTCGTGGCACACACAACACTTACAAGTGCCGGGACACACAACACTTACAAGTGCCGGGACACACAACACTTACAAGTGTCGGGTTGCACACAACAGTTACAAGTGGCAGGGCACACACAACACTTACAAGTGGTGGGGCACACACAACACTTACAAGTGGTGGGGCACACACAACACTTACAATTGGCGGGGCACACAACACTTACAAGTGGCGGGGCACACAACACTTACAAGTGGCGGGGCACACACAACACTTACAAGTGGTGAGGCACACTCAACACTTGCAAGCGGCAGGGCACACAACACTTACAAGTGGTGGGGCACAAAACACTTACATGTAGCTGGGCACAAAACACTTACAAGTGGCGGGACACGCAAAACTTACAAGTGGCGGGGCACACACAACACTTACAAGTGGCAGGGCACACACAACACTTACAAGTGGCGGGGCACACACAACACTTACAAGTGGCGGGGCACACACAACACTTACAAGTGGCGGGGCACACAACACTTACAAGTGGCGGGGCACACACAACACTTACAAGTGGCGGGGCACACAACACTTACAAGTGGCGGGGCACACACAACACTTACAAGTGGCGGGGCACACACAACACTTACAAGTGGCGGGGCACACACAACACTTACAAGTGGCGGGGCACACACAACACTTACAAGTGGCGGGGCACACACAACACTTACAAGTGGCGGGGCACACACAACACTTACAAGTGGCGGGGCACACACAACACTTACAAGTGGCGGGGCACACAACACTTACAAGTGGCGGGGGGGCACACAACACTTACAAGTGGCGGGGCACACACAACACTTACAAGTGGCACACACAACACTTACAAGTGGCGGGGGGCACACACAACACACAAACACTTACAAGTGGCGGGGCACACAACACTTACAAGTGGCGGGGCACACACAACACTTACAAGTGGCGGGGGCACACAACACTTACAAGTGGCAAGTGGGGGCACACAACACTTACAAGTGGCGGGGCACACAACACACACAACACGTACAAGTGGCGGGGCACACAACACTTACATGTGGCGGGGCAGACAACACTTACAAGTGGCGGGCACACACAACACTTACAAGTGGCAGGGCACACAACACTTACAAGTGGCGGGCACACACAACACTTACAAGTGGCGGGGCACACAACACTTACAAGGGCACACACAACACTTACAAGTGGCAGGGCACACACAACACTTACAAGTGGCGGGGCACACACAACACTTACAAGTGGCGGGGCACACAACACTTACAAGTGGCGGGGCACACACAACACTTACAAGTGGCGGGGCACACAACACTTACAAGTGGCGGGGCACACACAACACTTACAAGTGGCGGGGCACACAACACTTACAAGTGGCAGGGCACACACAACACTTACAAGTGGCGGGGCACACACAACACTTACAAGTGGCGGGGCACACACAACACTTACAAGTGGTGGGGCACACACAACACTTACAAGTGGCGGGGCACACAACACTTACAAGTGGCGGCACACACAACACTTACAAGTGGCGGGGCACACAACACTTACAAGTGGCGGCACACACAACACTTACAAGTGGCAGGGCACACAACACTTACAAGTGGCGGGGCACACAACACTTACAAGTGGCGGGCACACAACACTTACACTCAACACTTACAAGTGGCGGGGCACACAACACTTACAAGTGGCGGGGCACACACAACACTTACAAGTGGCGGGGCACACACAACACTTACAAGTGGCGGGGCACACACAACACTTACAACACACAACACTTACAAGTGGCGGGGCACACACAACACTTACAAGTGGCGGGGCACACACAACACTTACAAGTGGCGGGGCACACACAACACTTACAAGTGGCGGGGCAACACAACACTTACAAGTGGCGGGGCACACACAACACTTACAAGTGGCGGGGCACACACAACACTTACAAGTGGCGGGGCACACACAACACTTACAAGTGGCGGGGCACACAACACTTACAAGTGGCGGGGCACACAACACTTACATGTGGCGGGGCACACAACACTTACAAGTGGCGGGGCACACAACACTTACAAGTGGCGGCACACAACACTTGCAAGTAACGGGGCACACAACACTTACAAGTGGCGGCACACACAAAACTTACAAGTGGCGGGGCACACCCAACACTTACAAGTGGCGGGGCACACAACACTAACAAGTGACGGGGCACACACAACACTTACAAGTGGCGGGGCACACACAACACTTACAAGTGGCGGGGCACACAACACTTACAAGTGGCGGGGCACACAACACTTACAAGTGGCGGGGCACACAACACTTACAAGTGGTGGACACACACACACAGCACTTACAAGTGGCGGGGCACACAACACTTACAAGTGGCGGGGCACACACAACACTTACAAGTGGCAGGGTACACACAACACTTACAAGTGGCGGGGCACACACAACACTTACAAGTGGCGGGGCACACAACACTTACAAGTGGCGGGGCACACAACACTTACAAGTGGCGGGGCACACACAACACTTACAAGTGGCGGGGCACACACAACACTTACAAGTGGCGGGGCACACACAACACTTACAAGTGGCGGGGCACACACAACACTTACAAGTGGCGGGGCACACAACACACACAACACTTACAAGTGGCGGGGCACACAACACTTACAAGTGGCGGGGCACACACAACACTTACAAGTGGCGGGGCACACACAACACTTACAAGTGGCGGGGCACACAACACTTACACACACAACACTTACAAGTGGCGGGCACACACAACACTTACAAGTGGCGGGCACACACAACACTTACAAGGGGGGGGTCACACAACACTTACAAGTGGCGGGGCACACACAACACTTACAAGTGGCGGGGCACACACAACACTTACAAGTGGCGGGGCACACTCAACACTTACAAGTGGCGGGGCACACACAACACTTACAAGTGGCGGGGCACACGCAACACTTACAAGTGGCGGGGCACACACAACACTTACAAGTGGCGGGGCACACACAACGCTTACAACACACAACACTTACAAGTGGCGGGGCACACACAACACTTACAAGTGGCGGGGCACACAACACTTACAAGTGGCCGGGCACACAACACTTACAACACACAACACTTACAACACACAACACTTATAAGTGGCAGGGCACACAACACTTACAAGTGGCGGGGCACACACAACACTTACAAGTGACGGGGCACACACAACACTTACAAGTGACGGTGCACACAACACTTACAATTGCCGTGGCACACACAACACTTACAAGTGGCGGTGCACACACAACACTTACAAGTGGAGGGGCACACACAACACTTACAAGCTGCGGGGCACACACAACACTTAAAAGTGGCGTGGCACACACAACACTTACAAGTGGCGGGGCGCACACATCACTTACAAGTGGCAGGGCACACACAACATTTACAATATACGGCACACACTACACTTACAAGTGGCGGCGCACACTGAACACTTACAAGTGGTAGGGCACACACAACACTTACAAGTGGCGGTGCACACACCACACTTAGAAGTGGCAGGCACACACACTTACAAGTGGCGAGGCACACACAACACTTACAAGTGGCGGGGCACACACAACACTTACAAGTGGCGGGGCACACACAACACTTACAAGTGGCGGGGCACACACAACACTTACAAGTGGCGGGGCACACACAACACTTACAAGTGGCGGGGCACACACAACACTTACAAGTGGCGGGGCACACACAACACTTACAAGTGGCGGGGCACACACAACACTTACAAGTGGCGGGGCACACACAACACTTACAAGTGGCGGGGCACACACAACACTTACAAGTGGCGGGGCACACACAACACTTACAAGTGGCGGGGCACACACAACACTTACAAGTGGCGGGGCACACACAACACTTACAAGTGGCGGGGCACACACAACACTTACAAGTGGCGGGGCACACACAACACTTACAAGTGGAGGGCACACACAACACTTACAAGTGGCGGGGCACACACAACACTTACAAGTGGCGTGGCACACACAACACTTACAAGTGGCGTCGCACACACATCTCTGTTCTTCAGGATGAATGTACTTCAGTGGCCAGTGAAGGTAAGGGTACTACTGCCCCTGCTAATGGAGGTAAGCGCATTCTTGTGGTTGGTGACTCTCAGGTAAGATATATTGACCGTGCTTTTTGTAATAGGAATAAGAAGATGAGAGATAGAGTGTGCTTCCCTGGAGCTGGTGTTGGGGACATTGTCAACAGGCTGGATAATATCATGTCAGGTAATGGGAACAAGCCCATTATCTGTCTCAGTGCTGGTGGAAATGATATTGGGAAGGGTAGGAGAGAAGAGCTGCTAGATAAGTACAGGTCAGCTATAGATTTCATTAAGTCTAAGGGAGGGATCCCAATCATATGTAGCATCTTGCCTAGAAGGGGAGTAGGAAATGAATGGTTGTCTAGGGCAATTGGTGTAAATTGCTGGCTAGACAGATACTGCAAGGAACTTGCAATCCCATTCATTGACAACTGGAACAACTTTTATGGCAAACATGATATGTATGCAAGGGATGGGGTACATCTCTCTGGGGCTGGGGTGGTAGCACTTGCAGACTCGATTGAGAAGGCCATTGGTGAAATGCCTATGATTTTAAACTGATGGAAGATAGAGGTATGGGTGTGTGTGGGAAACAAGCAGGTTGCAACACTAGGGTTGGAAACAGTAAATGTATAAAAGGCATTCAGCATGAAGTTATAAATAAAGACAATAGATCAGGTCAGCAAACAAAGGGGGACAGCAGAGGGCAGCAAGGGACTAGC
This sequence comes from Cherax quadricarinatus, assembly GCF_038502225.1. Classification (NCBI taxonomy): domain Eukaryota; kingdom Metazoa; phylum Arthropoda; class Malacostraca; order Decapoda; family Parastacidae; genus Cherax; species Cherax quadricarinatus. The sequence goes on from NC_091311.1 coordinate 17,126,646, forward strand.
TCCCTTAAGGTTTACTATACTAATAGCAGGAGTGTAAGAAATAAGATAGATGAGCTAAGATTAATTGCAAGTGCAGGAAACATAGATATTATTGCTATAACAGAGACCTGGCTCAATCTGAAAGATAGAGAGATGCCCTCTGAATGTCACATACAAGGCTATAAATTATTCCACACTGACAGGGTCAACAGGAAAGGTGGTGGAGTAGCGATGTATGTCAGAGACAATTTAAATTGTTGTGTTAGACAAGATATTAAATTAGAAGCGTCAGCCACTGAATCTGTTTGGTTACAGCTTCTCGAGGGCCGAGAAAAACTAATTTTGGGTGTGATTTACAGGGCCCCAAATCTTGATAGGGAGTGCAGTAAACTTCTATGGGACGAAATTCGTAAGGCATCTACATACGAAAATGTTGTGCTAATGGGAGATTTCAACTATAGACAGATTGACTGGAGCAATTTGACAGGAAATTTAGAGTCAGGTGACTTTCTTGATACGATCCAGGATTGTTTTTTAAAACAGTTTGTGACAGAGCCAACTAGGGGAAATAACCTCCTTGACTTGGTTCTTGCCAGTAGGGAAACACTAATTAATAATCTTGAGGTTAATGATGAGCTTGGGGAAAGTGATCACAAATCACTCAGTTTTAATATATCATGGAATTCCCCTAATAATGGCAATCAAGTCTCCGTCCCTGACTTTCGCTTGGCTGATTTCATAGGACTGAAAAATTACTTAGGTGGGCTGAACTGGAATGACCTGACTAAGGGTCAGGTAGGTGGTGATGGTTGCCGATATGATGCTTTCCAGGGCATAGTTCTAGCTGCTCAGTCAAATTATGTTCCAAATAGGGAAATCAGATCAAACAAAAATGATCCTAAATGGATGAACAATAGATTAAAATATCTGATTGGTCAAAAGAGAGGCATATATAGGCAAATCAAAAGAGGAGAGGGGCAATTAAGAAATCGATATATTCAGTTAAAGAGAGAAATAAAAAAGGGAATTAGAAAAGCAAAAAGAGATTATGAGGTTAAAGTTGCAAGAGAATCGAAGACTAACCCAAAAGGATTCTTTCAGGTATACAGAAGTAAGATCAGGGACAAGATAGGCCCACTCAAAAGTTCCTCGGGTCAGCTCACTGACAGTGATAAGGAAATGTGTAGAATTTTTAACACATACTTCCTCTCAGTTTTTACACAGGAGGATACCAGCGATATTCCAGTAATGATAAATTATGTAGAACAGGACGATAATAAACTGTGCACGATTAGGGTCACAAGTGACATGGTCCTTAGGCAAATAGATAAATTAAAACCTAACAAATCCCCAGGCCCTGATGAACTGTATGCAAGGGTTCTAAAGGAATGTAAAGAGGAGCTTAGCACACCTTTGGCTAATCTTTTCAACATATCACTACAAACTGGCATGGTGCCAGATAAGTGGAAAATGGCAAATGTGATACCTATTTTCAAAACAGGTGACAGGTCCTTAGCTTCGAACTATAGACCAATAAGCCTAACCTCCATAGTGGGAAAATTTATGGAATCAATAATTGCCGAGGCAGTTCGTAGCCACCTTGAAAAGCATAAATTAATCAACGAATCTCAGCATGGTTTTACAAAGGGGCGTTCCTGCCTTACGAATTTATTAACTTTTTTCACTAAGGTATTTGAGGAGGTAGATCATGGTAATGAATATGATATTGTGTATATGGACTTCAGTAAGGCTTTTGACAGGGTCCCACATCAGAGACTATTGAGGAAAATTAAAGCACATGGAATAGGAGGAGAAATTTTTTCCTGGATAGAGGCATGGTTGACAAATAGGCAGCAGAGAGTTTGCATAAATGGGGAGAAATCAGAGTGGGGAAGCGTCACGAGCGGTGTTCCACAGGGGTCAGTGTTGGGCCCCCTGCTGTTCACAATCTACATAAACGACATAGATGAGGGCATAAAGAGCGACATCGGCAAGTTTGCCGATGACACCAAAATAGGCCGTCGAATTCATTCTGACGAGGACATTCGAGCACTCCAGGAAGATTTGAATAGACTGATGCAGTGGTCGGAGAAGTGGCAGATGCAGTTTAATATAGACAAATGCAAAGTTCTAAATGTTGGACAGGACAATAACCATGCCACATATAAACTAAATAATGTAGATCTTAATATTACGGATTGCGAAAAAGATTTAGGAGTTCTGGTTAGCAGTAATCTGAAACCAAGACAACAGTGCATAAGTGTTCGCAATAAAGCTAATAGAATCCTTGGCTTCATATCAAGAAGCATAAATAATAGGAGTCCTCAGGTTGTTCTTCAACTCTATACATCCTTGGTTAGGCCTCATTTAGATTATGCTGCACAGTTTTGGTCACCGTATTACAGAATGGATATAAATTCTCTGGAAAATGTACAAAGGAGGATGACAAAGTTGATCCCATGTATCAGAAACCTTCCCTATGAGGATAGACTAAGGGCCCTGAATCTGCACTCTCTAGAAAGACGTAGAATTAGGGGGGATATGATTGAGGTGTATAAATGGAAGACAGGAATAAATAAAGGGGATGTAAATAGTGTGCTGAAAATATCTAGCCTAGACAGGACTCGCAGCAATGGTTTTAAGTTGGAAAAATTCAGATTCAGGAAGGATATAGGAAAGTACTGGTTTGGTAATAGAGTTGTGGATGAGTGGAACAAACTCCCGAGTACAGTTATAGAGGCCAGAACGTTGTGTAGCTTTAAAAATAGGTTGGATAAATACATGAGTGGATGTGGGTGGGTGTGAGTTGGACCTGATAGCTTGTGCTACCAGGTCGGTTGCCGTGTTCCTCCCTTAAGTCAATGTGACCTGACCTGACTAGGTTGGGTGCATTGGCTTAAGCCGGTAGGAGACTTGGACCTGCCTCGCATGGGCCAGTAGGCCTTCTGCAGTGTTCCTTCGTTCTTATGTTCTTATGTTCTTAC
>NC_091311.1:17129708-17207208 GCF_038502225.1 Cherax quadricarinatus
AATTTTGATCATTTCAACAGGGCGCCCTGGAGTGAACTACCACTTGAACTCAGTCATTGCAGAAATAGGCTCAGCACTCAAGGTTGTTGGGGTACCTCTGGCACCTGAGGTAACTGGACACTATCTTGCATGCCTGAAGTTGGTTGAACTCGACAGGAATGACATCCTGTCATTCCTGACCGAAAGGCATTGGCCTGTAAGGACTTAACTCACTTCATATTCTGCGCAGTGTGGCAAATGTCGGGAATCCAAGCTGATAACCCCAAACAGCACAATCAAATCATCTACATCTGGGCATGCCATCAAGCATGATTTGTAAATCTCTCATGGATGCGAATCCCAGGAGGAGATCACCAGGGAAACTAATCTGGTCAACAAGGAAGGAAGCGTAAAATCTTGACCCTGATAGAGAAGGTAAGGGAGGTCTTTCCTTGAACACTAACGCCGAGCCCGAACACCACTAAGGGAAGTTACATGTTGGCTCCACAAAGAAGACATGTTGCACCTGTTTATCTTTGAAACAAACTAGAACAGACGATATTCACTTGCGACTGGAGTCCATGAAGACATGAACTGGCACTGTAGGGACAGAAGCTTGAGCTAGGGACATATCTTAATGTCTGAATTAATGCGCAAAACAAGTAGGAGGTTCGCATCAATAAACATACTTTCCACATCAACCTCAAGGTATCTTCATCAACTACTGAAGTGAGATCATTAACAAGATTCCGCGAGATCACACATAGCCTGGATGGAATTCTGAACAGGATGGAGTAATCGCTTTCTAATTGTCACCATGGGTGTTGGGACTGGTGCTTGACCTTCCCAAGGTAAAGGGGATGCACTTGGACTGGCTTTCATAAGTCTTGGACATGACCTTGGTTTTCGAGCCGATACCGCGGTAGTAACACTCCAGAAAGATCTAGAATGCTTTACTTTTGTATAGAGCATTACATTCGATGTATCATGTCCGTGTATTCTATGATACGATAACAAGGCAAATCTGACTGAATTCATCATCAGGACGATGCCTCTTAGGTTAATATCCAGACAGTTGACTGCAGTATGGCCTCAGTAAATTCATAAATTTCAACTTTTGTCACACTCTCTGGAACGGATTAATTACGAGTTTGAGGGTCCACTGTACTTTGGTTTTGTCCACTTCGGATTTTGACCGACCTTCTGGAATGGATTAAGGACAAAACCGGTTCCACTGTAATAATTTATAATAATAATTTATAATATCACCAGAGTGCTTTAAATGTTACATGTATTTTGAATAGGTTTGGTAGCTGACATTTAAAGCACTCCAGAGTGATGATTAACATTATTATTATTATTATTATTATTATTATTATTATTATTATAACCAGCAACATACCTTGTTCACTGAATTTAATCATTTCTTACGCTGCCACGATACACTGAGAATGTAAACACAGACGAACACACTAGCTAACCCTTTACTGTGAACTTCTTTGTACTTCTTCCATTTTCCTGTTGTTTTTCCTCCAAGAGGAAAAACAACCAGAAATTTGTACAGATATGTAGTCTTGGAGACTGAAAGCTAGTGACTGAGTGGCTGTAGGAAGGAGATTTAGATGCTTGATGCTGAGACGCTGTGCTGCCTGTTCATGACCCAAGCTCGGCAGTATAAAATAATGACTCCAAAGAGCCCATCATAAGTCCAGTTGTTGGTAATTGAGTACTCGGTAAGTGAGAGAGGCTGATTACTTAAAACCATCCATTAACCCTTTGAGGGTTTCGCCGCATAGTGCGGCTTTACACCAGGGTTTTTGATGTACTAGTACGCCTAAATTCTAGCGCCTCAAATCTTGTGGGAGAAAGCTGGTAGGCATACATATGAGAGAATGGGTTTATGGTCAGTGAGCAGTATAAAATCCTGCAGCACACAGTGCATAATGAGAAAAAAACTTGATCGTGTTTTTGGAATAAAACAGCGACTTTGCACTGTATTTTCTGATGGTATTTATTGTTGTATTCTAGTTTTCTTGGTCTCATTTTATAGAATGGAAGACATATTACAGAAATTAAGATGATTTTGACTGGTTTTACAATGAAAAGTGCCTGAAATTGAGCTCAAAGTAGCAGAAATGTTCGATTTTTACCAAAGTTCAAAAGTAAACAACCATGCCAAGCATCCAATACACGCCAACTGGTGAGTCTAATATTCTTTCACAAGTGCGCTTGATATTATTTATACCATTTCTACACTAATACAGCAGTCTGCATAACAGTAAATCTTCTATGGAAAGCCAAAGAAATATAAGAGGGGCCTGGGGATGTGACTAACTAACAGAGGAAATGTTATTTTAGTGCCAGGAATGTCTTTTCTTGTTTATTCTGGACCCTATTTGGAAATTGGCATCTTTGAAATTTGTGTGAAATTGGCAAATTGCAAATTCTGACCACTGTATTGATAGTTGAAATCAGTAAATGGGTGGTTTCTTGTACTCATTCAATAGAAAAATGGAGTTCTAGAGAAATAGTTATGATTTTTGTCAACTAGTACACTGGAATTGGCGAAAATAGGCTCAAAGTGGGAAAATAGCTGATGCGTAATCGCAGAGCGAATCTCGTAAGTTTCCATCAAATTTCATAATTTTGGTGTATTATGATCGGAAAGATTTCTATATTTTCATAAGAAGAAATTTTTTTTTTTAAAATTTTGGGCGACCCTGAGAACAAGTCTCGAGAGGGCCTGTCGATCCTCAAAGGATTAATAAACGGGCCTTGGTCAGTAGCTCATGCACCAGTAACCCTTTTATTGATTATTGGCATTCTGCAAATTCCCATACTGTATTTTTTCAAAATAGACATACTTAGTTAAATGCCTGTACAATACATTATGTACAGTTAAACTAGTCTGGGATTGGGCTGTAGGGGTGGTGACCGATGGATATGTTTTAAGGTAACATTTTCAGGACAAAATTTTAACAGAGCAAACCCCAGATTTAACAGAATAATTGGGGAGATTGTGTGGCCATTAACTCTTTGACTGTCGGTGTCATATGTACGTCTTAGGAGCCAGTGTTTTTAGCATGTTAATACACCAAAATTCTAGCGGCTTTAGATCAAGTGGAGAAATCTAGTAGGGCCACATCTGAGACAATGGGTCTGTGTGGTCAGTGTGCACAGTATAAAAAATCCTGCAAAAAGGAGGCAGAATAAGAAAAACTTCAACTGTGTTTTTGGAATAAAACACCAATTTTGAGGTGTATTTTCATATAGTATTTACAGTTGTATTCTCATTTTTTGGTCTCATTTGATAGAATGGAAGAATTGTTATAGAAATAGATATGATTTTGATTGGTTTCACGACAGAAAGCACCTGGAAATGATGTCACTGTCCAACATGTGTCCAACTGGCTGGTCCAATATGCAGTCATGAATGGTTGACATTATTTATACAATTTATTACAATAATGCAGTAGTCTGCATAACAGTAAATCTTGTATTTTTGTGTGAATAAAATTCAAAATAGAAAGCAAGAGTAACATGAGAGGGACCTGAGATGTGACTAATAAACAGAGAATGTTATTTTAGTGCCAGGAATATCTGCATTGTTTATTCTGGACCCTATTTTGAAATTGGCATCTTTTTAATTTGCTTGAATTACAAAATTACCAATTTCTGACCACTTGGTAGTTGAAATTGGAATGGGCAGTTTCTTGTACTCAATCAGTAGAACAAATGGAGTTCTAAAGAAATAGCTATAAGTTTGGTCGACTGAGCAATGGAATTGCAAAATAGAGCTCAAAGTAGGTGAAATTGCCGATACGTATACACCTACCATCCGACTTATGACCTGCTCGACTTACACCACTGACTTACGACGTGTTTTTATGCCAAATTTCTGGGAAATAAACAACTATTTGTTTTGTACACAGTGTTTATCCTAAACCTTACAGTATGAAAATACAGTACTAACAGCCAAAAAGTAAAGTAAAACAGAAATCCAAAATAAAACAATAAAATAAAGTCATTACAAAATTTTTTTGATATTCAGTAGTAAGTTCGATTTAGTTACTCTTTGGCAAAATTGACGTTTCCTGGAATGGAACCGTCGAAGTCCTGGGAGGTGTATATCGCTGAGACGCTAACTTAGGATGTAATTAAGTTATCAAATTTAAACGTTTGGTCTACTCATCGAAAAGATCTCTATCATTTCACAAGATTTTTTTTTTTCAAATATTTTGACGAAAGAATTCAGGATTCGGGCCCACAGTCAAGGGTTAATAGTGACTGGTGCATGAAGACCGTGTGTTTGTGTGATTGAAAATAACTGACCATTCTGTAAACTATGCATTGTTATCCATTTTTCTGGGAAATTGTTGACTTGGTTGATTTTGTCTTGCTTGGTACTTCTGAAGTCTATTAGCCCTTTCAGGGTTGGTGCCGATTAGTACGGCTTGCACGCCAGGGTTGGTGCCGCTCTAGTACGTATAAATTCTAGCGCCTTCAAATCTAGCGAGAAAGCTGGTAGGCCTACATATGAAAGAATGGGTCTGTGTGGTCAGTGCGCACAATACAGTAGGGCCCTGCTTTATGGCATTTCGCTTTATGGTGTTCCGCTAATATGGTCGTTTCAAATTATGACCTAAACTCTCCATACGGCTCCCACCACCTGACTTTCTAATATGGTCACCGTGCCCCACCCTGTTTATTTATATTCTATGTGAGATCCGTGAGCACCAAGTCACTCCATTATGTCTGGAAACTCCAAAATTTCAAGTGTTTTTAAAAGCTATTTCATATTTTATACATACTCTGATAATTATACATGTACAGTGGACCCCCGCATACCGTTGGCATCACATAACGTTTAATCCACATACCGGTACATTTTATCGGTAAGATTTTGCCTCGCATACCGCTAAAAAATCTGCTCAACGCTATTCGTCCGAGATGCGTCTAATGTGCAGCCTGAGCCAGCCTCACATGTTCCGCCGGTGGCATTGTTTACCAGCCAGCCTCCGCGGTAACATCCAAGCATACAATCGGAACATTTCGTATTATTACAGTGTTTTTGATGATTTTATCTGCAAAATAAGTGACCATGGGCCCCAAGAAAGCTTCTAGTGCCAACTCTACAGGAATAAGGGTGAGAATTACTATAGAGATGAAGAAAGAGATCATTGTTAAGTATGAAAGTGGAGTGCGTGTCTCCGAGCTGGCCAGGTTGTATAGTAAACCCCAATCAACCATCGCTACTATTGTGTCCAAGAAAACGGCAATCAAGGAAGCTGTTCTTGCCAAAGGTTCAACTGTGTTTTCGAAACAGAGATCGCAAGTGATAGATGTTGAGAGACTCTTACTGGTGTGGATAAATGAAAATCAGATAGCAGGAGATAGCATCTCTCAAGTGATCATAAGTGAAAAGGCTAGGAAGTTGCATGAGGATTTAATTAAAAAAATGCCTGCAACTAGTGATGTGAGTGAATTTAAGGCCAGCAAAGGTTGGTTTGAGAGATTTGAGAAGCATAGTGGCATACATAGTGTGATAAGGCATGGTGAGGCTGCCAGTTCGGACCACAAATCAGCTGAAATTTTTTTTTTTTTTTATTATCACACTGGCCGATTCCCACCAAGGCAGTGTGGCCCGAAAAAGAAAAACTTTCACCATCATTCACTCCATCACTGTCTTGCCAGAAGGGTGCTTTACACTACAGTTTTTAAACTGCAACATTAACACCCCTCCTTCAGAGTGCAGGCACTGTACTTCCCATCTCCAGGACTCAAGTCCGGCCTGCCGGTTTCCCTGAACCCCTTCATAAATGTTACTTTGCTCACACTCCAACAGCACGTCAAGTATTAAAAACCATTTGTCTCCATTCACTCCTATCAAACACGCTCATGCATACCTGCTGGAAGTCCAAGCCCCTCGCACACAAAACCTCCTTTACCCCCTCCCTCCAACCTTTCCTAGGCCGACCCCTACCCCGCCTTCCTTCCACTACAGACTGATACACTCTTGAAGTCATTCTGTTTCGCTCCATTCTCTCTACATGTCCGAACCACCTCAACAACCCTTCCTCAGCCCTCTGGACAACAGTTTTGGTAATCCCGCACCTCCTCCTAACTTCCAAACTACGAATTCTCTGCATTATATTCACACCACACATTGCCCTCAGACATGACATCTCCACTGCCTCCAGCCTTCTCCTCGCTGCAACATTCATCACCCATGCTTCACACCCATATAAGAGCGTTGGTAAAACTATACTCTCATACATTCCCCTCTTTGCCTCCAAGGACAAAGTTCTTTGTCTCCACAGACTCCTAAGTGCACCACTCACTCTTTTTCCCTCATCAATTCTATGATTCACCTCATCTTTCATAGACCCATCCGCTGACACGTCCACTCCCAAATATCTGAATACATTCACCTCCTCCATACTCTCTCCCTCCAATCTGATATTCAATCTTTCATCACCTAATCTTTTGTTATCCTCATAACCTTACTCTTTCCTGTATTCACCTTTAATTTTCTTCTTTTGCACACCCTACCAAATTCATCCACCAATCTCTGCAACTTCTCTTCAGAATCTCCCAAGAGCACAGTGTCATCAGCAAAGAGCAGCTGTGACAACTCCCACTTTGTGTGTGATTCTTTATCTTTTAACTCCACGCCTCTTGTCAAGACCCTCGCATTTACTTCTCTTACAACCCCATCTATAAATATATTAAACAACCACGGTGACATCACACATCCTTGTCTAAGGCCTACTTTTACTGGGAAATAATTTCCCTCTTTCCTACATACTCTAACTTGAGCCTCACTATCCTCGTAAAAACTCTTCACTGCTTTCAGTAACCTACCTCCTACACCATACACTTGCAACATCTGCCACATTGCCCCCCTATCCACCCTGTCATACGCCTTTTCCAAATCCATAAATGCCACAAAGACCTCTTTAGCCTTATCTAAATACTGTTCACTTATATGTTTCACTGTAAACACCTGGTCCACACACCCCCTACCTTTCCTAAAGCCTCCTTGTTCATCTGCTATCCTATTCTCCGTCTTACTCTTAATTCTTTCAATAATAACTCTACCATACACTTTACCAGGTATACTCAGCAGACTTATCCCCCTATAATTTTTGCACTCTCTTTTATCCCCTTTGCCCTTATACAAAGGAACTATGCATGCTCTCTGCCAATCCCTAGGTACCTTACCCTCTTCCATACATTTATTAAATAATTGCACCAACCACTCCAAAACTATATCCCCACCTGCTTTTAACATTTCTATCTTTATCCCATCAATCCCAGCTGCCTTACCCCCTTTTATTTTACCTACTGCCTCACGAACTTCCCCCACACTCACAACTGGCTCTTCCTCACTCCTACAAGATGTTATTCCTCCTTGCCCTATACACGAAATCACAGCTTCCCTATCTTCATCAACATTTAACAATTCCTCAAAATATTCCCTCCATCTTCCCAATACCTCTAACTCTCCATTTAATAACTCTCCTCTCCTATTTTTAACTGACAAATCCATTTGTTCTATAGGCTTTCTTAACTTGTTAATCTCACTCCAAAACTTTTTCTTATTTTCAACAAAATTTGTTGATAACATCTCACCCACTCTCTCATTTGCTCTCTTTTTACATTGCTTCACCACTCTCTTAACCTCTCTCTTTTTCTCCATATACTCTTCCCTCCTTGCATCACTTCTACTTTGTAAAAACTTCTCATATGCTAACTTTTTCTCCCTTACTACTCTCTTTACATCATCATTCCACCAATCGCTCCTCTTCCCTCCCGCACCCACTTTCCTGTAACCACAAACTTCTGCTGAACACTCTAACACTACATTTTTAAACCTACCCCATACCTCTTCGACCCCATTTCCTATGCTCTCATTAGCCCATCTATCCTCCAATAGCTGTTTATATCTTACCCTAACTGCCTCCTCTTTTAGTTTATAAACCTTCACCTCTCTCTTCCCTGATGCTTCTATTCTCCTTGTATCCCATCTACCTTTTACTCTCAGTGTAGCTACAACTAGAAAGTGATCTGATATATCTGTGGCCCCTCTATAAACATGTACATCCTGAAGTCTACTCAACAGTCTTTTATCTACCAATACATAATCCAACAAACTACTGTCATTTCGCCCTACATCATATCTTGTATACTTATTTATCCTCTTTTTCTTAAAATATGTATTACCTATAACTAAACCCCTTTCTATACAAAGTTCAATCAAAGGGCTCCCATTATCATTTACACCTGGCACCCCAAATTTACCTACCACACCCTCTCTAAAAGTTTCTCCTACTTTAGCATTCAGGTCCCCTACCACAATTACTCTCTCACTTGGTTCAAAGGCTCCTATACATTCACTTAACATCTCCCAAAATCTCTCTCTCTCCTCTGCATTCCTCTCTTCTCCAGGTGCATACACGCTTATTATGACCCACTTCTCGCATCCAACCTTTACTTTAATCCACATAATTCTTGAATTTACACATTCATATTCTCTTTTCTCCTTCCATAACTGATCATTTAACATTACTGCTACCCCTTCCTTTGCTCTAACTCTCTCAGATACTCCAGATTTAATCCCATTTATTTCCCCCCACTGAAACTCCCCTACCCCCTTCAGCTTTGTTTCGCTTAGGGCCAGGACATCCAACTTCTTTTCATTCATAACATCAGCAATCATCTGTTTCTTGTCATCCGCACTACATCCACGCACATTTAAGCATCTCAGTTTTATAAAGTTTTCTTCTTCTCTTTTTTAGTAAATGTCTACAGGAGAAGGGGTTACTAGCCCATTGCTCCCGGCATTTTAGTCGCCTCATACGACACGCATGGCTTACGGAGGAAAGATTCTTTTCCACTTCCCCATGGACAATAGAAGAAATAAAGAAGAACAAGAACTATTTAGAAAAAGGAGAAAAACCTAGATGTATGTATATATATATGCATGTGCGTGTCTGTGAAGTGTGACCAAAGTGTAAGTAGGAGTAGCAAGATATCCCTGTTATCTAGCGTGTTTATGAGACAGAAAAAGAAACCAGCAATCCTACCATCATGCAAAACAGTTACAGGTTTCTGTTTCACAGTCATCTGGCAGGACGGTAGTACTTCCCTGGGTGGTTGCTGTCTACCAACCTACTACCTGAAAAATATGTGCAGGAATTCAAGGAGTACATAGACAGTGAAGGACTGAAACCTGAACAAGTGTTTAATTGTGATGAAACAGGCCTGTTTTGGAAGAAAATGTCAAGCAGGACCTACATTACTCAGGAGGAAAAGGCACTCCCAGGACATACGCCTGTGAAAGACAGGCTTACTCTTCTCATGTGTTCCAATGCTAGTGGTGATTGCAAAGTGAAGCCTTTATTAGTGTATCACTCGGAAACTCTCAGAGCATTCAGGCAAAAGAATATCCTCAAGGCTAATTTGTGTGTGCTGTGGAGGGCAAACAGTAAGGCATGGGTCACTAGGGACTTTTTCTATGACTGGTTACACCAAGCATTCGCCCCCACTGTGAAAAATTACCTAATGAAAATAAATTAGACCTTAAGTGCCTCCTGGTGTTAGACAATGCCCCTGGTCATCCTACAGACTTGGCAGAGCGACTTTGCGGGGACATGAGCTTCATTGAGATCAAGTTTTTGCCTCCTAATACCACTCCTCTCCTGCAGCCCATGGACCAGCAGGTCATTTCAGACTTCAAAAAATTGTACACAAAAGCTCCGTTTGAAAGGTGCTTTGTAGTGACCTCAGAAACTCAGTTGACTCTAAGAGAGTTTTGGAGAGATCACTTTAATATCCTCAATTGTGTAAACCTTATAGGTAAGGCTTGGGAGGGAGTGACTAAGAGGACCTTGAACTCTGCTTGGAAGAAACTGTGGCCAGAATGTGTAGACAAAAGGGATTTTGAAGGATTTGAGGCTAATCCTGAGAGGTGTATGCCATTTGAGGAATCAATTGTGGCATTGGGGAAGTCCTTGGGGTTGGAGGTTAGTGGGGAGGATGTGGAAGAGTTGGAGGAGGAGGACAATGAAGAACTAACCACTGATGAGCTGCTAGATCAACTTCAACAGCAAGAGGCCAGACCTGAGGAAACTGCTTCGGAGGAGGGGAGAGAGAAATTGAAGAAGTTGCCTACTTCAAAGATTAAGGAAATCTGTGCAATGTCGCTTAAAGTGCAAACCTTTATGGATGAAAATCACCCTCAGACAGCTATTGCAAGCCGTGCTGGTGACTATTACACTGACAATGTTGTGAAAAACTTTAGGAATGTCATAAAGGAATGAGAGGTACAGAACTCTATGGACAGATATGTTGTGCGACAGAAGTCCAGTGACTCTGAAGCTGGTCCTAGTGGCATTAAAAGAAGAAGGGAAGTAACCCCGGAAAAGGACTTGACACCTCAAGTCGTAATGAAAGGAGATTCCCCTTCTGAACACTAAGACCATCCATACTCTCCCCTCCTCCCATCCCATCAGTCATCACCAGATCTTCAATGAAGGTAACTGTGCATGTCTTCTTCAGTTTGTGTGTATTAAAATTAATATTTCATGTGGTAAATTTTTTTTTTCATACTTTGGGGTGTCTTGCACGGATTAATTTGATTTCCATTATTTCTTATGGGGAAAATTCATTCGCCTAACGATAAATTCGCCTAACATTGAGCTCTCAGGAACGGATTAATAGCGTTATGCGAGGGTCCACTGTATCAGACACCACAACAATATCATCCATGTACGCTGCCGTGCCTTCAAGTCCTTTAATAGCCTGATGGATAAGTTTCTGGAATGAAGAGGGGGAGTTTTTCATTCCGAAGGGGGTAACTGTATATTGATAAAGACCTCCTGGAATTATGAAGGCAGAGATTTCCTTCGCCTTATCCGTTAAAGGTACCTGATGGTAACCTTTAAGGAGATCTAACTTGGACACAAAAGTAGCCTTACCCACAAAGTCGATTACGTCATCTAGACGAGGAAGAGGGTAACCATCTGTGATTGTGACCTCATTCACCTTACGGTAGTCTGTACACATACGAAACCCTCCATCAGCTTTTTTAACAAGGATGCACGGTGAAGCCCATGGACTAGACTCCTCCTCCACTAATCCATGGTCTAACAGAAATTCTACTTCCTGCTGAAGTAGCCTCTGCTTTTCAGGATTAGCTCTGTAGGGGGAGGAGTCTGATGTGCCATCTCTTCTTCTCGAAGTTTGTCGGTGATCAGTGAACGTAGTTGCGCAGCTGTGAGAGTGCGTTCGTAATCAATGCCAATGGAACGAGCAATTTGCCAACAATGCTGTAGGGACAATTTAGGTAGGTTAAACAAGGTATATGCCAACACCGGACGTCTGACTCGTCTAGGTGGCATACCACAATGTATAAGTTATTTGCTATGCACAGTATGATTGCAGAATACCCCAACATAACACGTTATTTGCAGAACACGCTTAGCTATGCACAGTATGATTGCCGAATATGCATACAAGGTGGATACGCAATAGCAAAGCTGACTATAAAATCTTCACACCAAACAGGCTAGTAGCGAGCTGTAAAACGATCACACAATAGCAAGGCTGACCATAACAAAGCAACTGACACGCAAAGTTTGTAAAGCGTTGGCAAAGCTAATGCAATGCCAGACAGCAAGCTACACACTGTTCCACAAGATTGACCGTAGCGAAGCGAGCACACTGAACAGGCTAGTAGCGAGCTGTAAAACGATCACACAATAGCAAGGCTGACCATAGCAAAGCAGCTGACATGCAAAGTTTGTAAAGCGTTGGCAAAGCTAATGCAATGCCAGACAACAAGCTACACAATGTTCCTGCTTCCAACTTCACCCTAGGCTCAACCCTTTCTCTAAGTCCAGCTCCAGCTCTCGGACAGGCTACCCACATTACAACCCAGGAGTCCAAATGGCCTGTTATCCTGGGTGTAAAGGGAGCAATATAAACACAGCACAGAACTTTTGACTTATATTATCCTTCACCAATTTAGAACAGAAGTATGTACACTATATACACTATGTACAGCGATAGGTATTAGTGCATTCCACGGTAAGCAAGGCAGAATAGAAGCCACTAGAGAGCAGACCGTGCTTCAACCAGCTCTAGAATGGGAATGACAAGGGCAGACAGGAGAGTGGTACCCACATAACCTCTGCAATTGCCAAAACCATCTTCTTATTGGATGGAACCTGGTTACTGGTTGAACGACGGGGCCCCATCATCAACCCTCAGTTACCTGGTTCACCGGTTGGGGAAAATAGCCTGTGAATGAGGGTGTGTACATGCGCCGAATAAAGGTTACGTACTCTTTGCATGCCACATTTCGTATGCTATTTATGGTTGTATTCTAGTTTTCCTGGTCTCATTTTATAGAATGGAAGACATGTTACAGAAATTGAGATGATTTTGATTGGTTTCACAATGAGCTCAATTTCAAGGTACTTTTCAAAATAGCAGAAATGTTTGATTTTTGCCAAAGTTCAAAAGTAAACAAATCATGCCACGCGTCCAATACACGTCAGCTGGTGAGTGTAATATTCTTTCACAAGTGCGCTGTTATTATTTATACCATTTCTAAACTGATGCACACTACTATTATGTAGTAGTCTGCATAATGGTAAATCTTCTATTTTTTGTGAGAATAAAAATTCAGAGTGGAAAGCAAAAGAAATGTAAGAGAGGCGTGGCGACACGACTAATGAACAGAAAAATTTTTATTTTAGTGCAGGGAATGTCTGTCTTGTTTATTCTGGACCCTGTTTGGAAATTGGCATCTTTTGAAATTGCGTGAAATTGGAAAAATTGCCAATTTCTGACCACTTTATTGGATAGTTGAAATCGGTAAATGGGTGGTTTCTTGTACTCATTTGATAGAAAAAATGGAGTTCTAGTGAAATAGTTATGATTTTTGTCGACTGGTATATTGGAATTGGCTGAAAATAGGGCTCAAAGTGGACAAAATCGCTGATGCATAAACATAGTCGAGATCGTTAACTTCACGAGAGCATAATTCCGTAAGTTTTCCATCAAATTTCACACTTTTGGTGCCATAATGATCGGGAAAAGATTCTCTATCATTTCATATGAATTTTTTTTTTTTTTTTCCGAAAAATTTCCGACCCTGAGAACAAGTTTAGGAGAGGGCCTGCCGACCCTGAAAGGGTTAAATTGAGGGTTTACTGCATGTGTATCAAGGGCCTATTTTCACTTGGAAACTGCTTGTTTTTCATATTTAATGAATAGTTCTTCTCTTTTTTTATTTCAGAAAATGACTCAGTATTTACCGCCAAATTTACTGGCGCTGTTTGCGCCAAGAGACCCCATCCCGTATCTTCCACCAGTTGACAAGTTGACATGGGAGAAGAGGACAGATGGCTACTCTGGTTTAGCTAATTTAATACAAAAATTTGAGGTGAGAAGCTTTCAAAGTATTTATAACCCATGAAAAATGATAATTTTTATTGGTTATTGATAAATGTTTAACAGTAAAGATGGGTCATCTCTGGCTAGTGATTGTAAATGTAGTTCATCTTTGATGTGGCACAATTTGTGTTGCATGTTCTGCTATAGTCAGATGTTGCCTTTTCTTGATAGTTAACAGAACCAGCCATATCCCACTGTGGCAGGGTGACCTTAAAAAGAAAAATTAAAGTTTCTGTTTTTAAATTTAGTAATGTATACAGAAGGGGTTACTAGCTCCTTGTTCCTGGCAATTTAGTCACCTCTTATGACACACACTTCCCCCATGGTTAAAAACTAATGTATATAAAAAAGTAATTTATTATTCTTTACTTTGATGTAAAAAAGGGAATGAAGCAAATTAAAAACTTATTGTTCATTATAGACTTGATACCAGATGCTCTAGCATTTTTTCTACTAGTGGAACAAAAATTTTAATTGTAGAAAAATTATGACCTGCTGAAGTCAGATAATGGTCTTTTGCTATTATCATGATGTTTGGCAGTACCATCAATTGCCTAGGTAAGTACATATGAAATGTATAGTATGCAAATTGTTTCACTTGCCAGGAGCTTTGTCAAGTGTTGGTGTACATTTAACATTAGTGAAGTGTAACCAGGAACTGTCTTGAGGCCCTGCAATGCAGGTGTCGCCTAATAATTATCTAAGAATCTGTAAATTCTATTAAATTTTTTTTGCTACTCTGCTCTTGCTCCTCATTTGACCACTATATATCTTCTCACTGCCCAGTTGTGTACACTAAGGATTGACAAAAATTCTGGCGAGTGAAATGTAGCCTGCAACAAAGCTTCCTAAATGTTGCACGTGTCCACATACCTAGGAGATAAAACAGCATAGTATAATAACTTAATTGTTTGTTAAGCTTTATATATTAATTTCTTAGCTACGTTAGTGATTTATTTTTAAAACTCCAGCTGTTTCCCAACAAAGTAGGGTAACCTCCCCCCCCCCCCCCTCAAAAAAAAAAAAGTGGAAAAGTGCATTCACTTCCATTCATTCAATTACTCTTTTACCAAAAGCATGTTGGCATCACAGTTCAGGTGGCTCTCTGAACTGCAGAATCCTCACCCCTCCAGAGTGCACACACTGTACTTATCACCTCCAGGATTCAAGTCTGCCCAACTGATTTCTTTTAATTCATTCATAAATTTTACCTTGCTCACTCTCCAACAGCATGAGAGGTCACAAACACCACAAAGAAAGAGACAATAAAACCATGAAAAACACCTAGAAAATGCCTCGGTCACAAAGGGAACGGCTAACTTCTGACATAAGGTCAGAAGTTAGCCATTTCCTTCATGCACAGTGTGGGGGCAGGATATTTATACTGCGCACAGCCATCCACTCATGTCTAGGCAAAAATTTGCTTCTCACTTCATATTTCAAGGCGCTATGGTTTACACACACATCTACATAAGCAGCTCTTTTCTGAATCACTTTAATCTTCGAAACTGACGATGAAAGGATTAATTTCCTTCTTTTACATGACCTCCCAAATTCCTCCAACTTTTGCAACATTTTTTACAATCCCCATACATAAACATGTAAAACAGTCATGGGGACATCACAAGTACCTGTCTAAGGCCTACTTTTATTGGAAAATGCTGTAATCACTATTGTATTGTTCAATTTCATTAATTTAGTCTTAATTATAAAAAGGCACAATACTGTGACTGACAGTATTGGATCAAAATGTCATCACAAGTTTCATTGTCTTTTGTGCAGGTTGTGTGTGTGTTTAGTCTATTATGTTAAAATGTTAATATAATATTTGTACAGTAATTTGATTTTTTCAAATCTCCATAGGCATTTTGAAATGTTCATACTACTTTTTTTTTTTTAATTAACACATTGGCCATTTCCCACCAAGGCAGGGTGGCCTGAAAAAGAAGAACTTTTATCATCATTCACTCCATCACTGTCTTGCCAGAGGCATCCTTACACTACAGTTATAAAACTGCAACATTAACACTCCTCCTTCAGAGTGCAGGCACTGTACTTCTCGCCTCCAGGACTCGAGTCCGACCTGCCGGTTTCCCTGAATCTCTTCGTAAGTGTTACACAAATAACCCACACATAGAAGAGAGGAGCTTACGACGACGTTTCGGTCCAACTTGATCATTTACAAAGTCACAATAACGAAAAGGAGAGCAGGATGGGTATGTACAGTGGACCCCCGCATAGTGATTTTAATCCGTGCAAGAGGGCTCATTGTTATGCGAAATGATCGGTATGCGAATGAATTTTCCCCATAAGAAATAATGGAAATCAAATTAATCCGTGCAAGACACCCAAAAGTATGAAAAAAAAAAAATTACCACATGAAATGTTAATTTTAATACACACAAACTGAAAAAGGCATGCACAATTACATGACACTTACTTTTATTGAAGATCTGGTGATGATTGATGGGATGGGAGGAGGGGAGAGAGAGTGTTAGTGTTTAGAAGGGGAATCCCCTTCCATTAAGACTTGAGGTGTCGAGTCCTTTTCTGGGGTTACTTCCCTTCTTCTTTTAATGCCACTAGGACCAGCTTCAGAGTCACTGGACTTCTTTCGCACAACATATCTGTCCATAGTGGCCTGTACCTCTCGTTCCTTTATGACTTCCCTAAAGTGTTTCACAACATTGTCAGTGTAATAGTCACCAGCACGGCTTGCAATAGCTGTGTGAGGGTGATTTTCATCCATGAAGGTTTGCACTTCAAGCCACTTTGCACAGATTTCCTTAATCTTTGTAGTAGGCAATTTCTTCAATTTCTCTCTCCCCTCCTTCGAACCAGTTTCCTCAGGTCTGGCCTCTTGCTGTTGAAGTTGATCTATCAGCTCATCAGTGGTTAGTTCTTTATTGTCCTCCTCCACCAACTCTTCCACATCATCCCCACTAACCTCCAACCCCAAGGACTTTCCCAATGCCATAATGGATTCCTCAACTGGCATAGGATTCTCAGGGTTAGCCTCAAGCCCTTCAAAATCCCTTTGGTCTACACATTCTGGCCACAGTTTCTTCCAAGCAGAGTTCAAGGTCTTCTTAGTCACTCCCTCCCAAGCCTTACCTATAAGGTTTACACAATTGAGGATATTAAAGTGCTCTCTCCAAAACTCTCTTAGAGTCAGTTGAGTTTCTGAGGTCACTACAAAGCACCTTTCAAACAGAGCTTTTGTGTACAGTTTTTTGAAGTTTGCAATAACCTGCTGGTCCATGGGCTGCAGGAGAGGAGTGGTATTAGGAGGCAAAAACTTGACCTTAATGAATTTCATGTCCCCATAAAGTCGCTCTGCCACGTCTGTAGGATGACCAGGGGCATTGTCTGACACCAGGAGGCACTTAAGTTCTAATTTCTTTTCAGTTAGGTAATCTTTCACATTGGGGGCAAATGCATGGTGTAACCAGTCATAGAAAAAGTCCCCAGTGACCCATGCCTTACTGTTTGCCCTCCACAGCACACACAAATTCTCCTTGAGGACATTCTTTTCCTGAACGGTCTGGGAGTTTCAGAGTGATACACTAATAAAGGCTTCACTTTGCAATCACCAGTAGCATTGGAACACATCAACAAAGTAAGCCTGTCTTTCATAGGCTTATGTCCTGGGAGTGCCTTTTCCTCCTGAGTAATGTAGGTCCTGCTTGGCATTTTCTTCCAAAACAGACCTGTTTCATCACAATTAAACACTTGTTCAGGTTTCAGTCCTTCACTTTCTATGTACTCCTTGAATTCCTGCACATATTTTTCAGCTGCTTGTGGTCCGAACTGGCAGCCTCACCATGCCTTATCACACTATGTATGCCACTACGCTTCTTAAATCTCTCAAACTAACCTTTGCTGGCCTTAAATTCACTCACATCACTAGTTGCAGGCATTTTTTTAATTAAATCCTGATGCAACTTCCTAGCCTTTTCGTTTATGATCGCTTGAGAGACGCTATCTCCTGCTAGCTGTTTTTCATTTATCCACACCAATAAGAGTCTCTCAACATCTTCCATCACTTGCGATCTGTTTCGAAAACACAGTTAAACCTTTGGCAAGAACAGCTTCCTTGATTGCCTTTCTGTTGCCCACAATAGTAGCGATGGTTGATTTGGGTTTCTTGTACAACCTGGCCAGGTCGGCGACACGCACTCCACTTTCATACTTATCAATGATCTCTTTCTTCATCTCTATAGTAATTCTCACCCTTATTGCTGTAGGGTTGGCACTAGAAGCTTTCTTGGGGCCCATGGTCACTTATTTTGCAGATAAAATCACCAAAAACACTGTAATAATACGAAATGTTCCGATTGTATGCTTGGATGTTACCGCGGAGGCTGGCTGGTAAACAATGCCACCGGCGGCACATGTGAGGCTGGCTAAGGCCACACATTGGACGCGTCTCGGACGAACAGCGGTGAGCGGGTTTTTGAGCGGTATGCGAGGCAAAATTTTTGCGATAAAAGCGAGCGGTATGCGGATTAAACGTTATGTGATGCCGACGGTATGCGGGGGTCCACTGTATAGGCACGAGGTGGTAATAATAGTAGTAGTGGAGGTGGAAGGAAGTAGTAGTGGGGAGGTAGTAAGAGTAGGAGGGGCCAGTCAGATACTAAGAAAGAGGAGCACTGCAAGGGAGCTAAGTGCCCACAGAGGGTAAGAGCAAGAACACCGAGGGAGGGGGAGGAATAAATAAATAGAGAAGGAACAGATACACAGAGCAGAAGAAAGACAACCCAGAGGAGAAAAAGGAAAGAGGAAAGGGGAAGAGGGAGAAGAAGAAAAAAGGAGGAATCAGGTTTGGTCATGAGTGTTCTGAAGTTTGGAGCATTTTACAATGTAGTGGGAGAGGAAGGCATCTACAGAGACGAAGCCGGAACTAAGATTCATACAAGGAAAGTTGTGTATTAGGTAGGATTCAACCAGATGGTGACTGTTACAGTTGGAAGTAGGGAAGACAGTTTTAGCAGAAGACCAGTCAATAGGATGGCTGTGATCTCTTGACGTGACAAAAAGAGCAGTGTTAGTGTCAGCAAGCTTCACACCCTTGTAAGAGCATTGGTATAACTGTACTCTCATACAATCCCCTCTTTGCTTCTGTGGACAAAGTTCTTGATATCTACAGACTTCTCAGTGCACCACTTACCTTTGTTCCTTTGTAATTACAACATTAATATTTTACAGACAGTTTTAGAATTAAGTTTCTTGTATGTTTAGTCTGTAGTTAAAATACCTCATTCTTTATTAAAAAAAAAATGTACTATGTAAAGTTTTTATGACATTGGTGGAAGAAAGTGGGACTTGCTGCTTCTGCTACTTCTTGTATGGTTGATGATATTGTATTCTTAGTGATGCTTTTGTGTCTTTGCTCTTTGTTTACAATGTATATACTTTGCATATACATAATTAAATTTTGACAGGACCCAAAGGACACCCCTCCTCCTACAAGGGTGGAAACTCGAGAAGAGCGACTGGAGCGGAAGCGAAGAGAGAAAGCAGAACAGATGCAATACAAATTAGAACAAGACAGTACAGGTCCTCCATCACAAATCCGGCATCATTGGGACCTGTAGTGTGCCTGATTACTGAGTTTGCCGAATTACAGAGTGGTTAAGTTTGAATACACTTAATAAAATTAACCAACTTGACTTACACAGTTCATTGAACATCGGCAAAAATCGAACATTTCCGCTACTTTGAGCTCAATTTCAAGGTACTTTTCGTCATGAAAGCAATCAAAATCATGTCTATTTCTGTAATATATCTTCCATTATATCAAATGAGTCCAAAAAATGAGAATACAACCATAAAAACCATACGAAAATATACTGCAAAGAGGCGGCTAATGGCTGAGAAGTGAACTCCCTTATTTATCGTCCGTCATTTTTATTTTTGTTGTACGTTAAGAAGCATCTTTCCATCATACATTGCCCAAGTTTCAATGAGATAGCCCAACAAACAACCGAGAAAAAAAAAATATTTACCAAAAATCATATATGGCAAGCCCAAGCCAGGTACTGGAAATAAGTCACTTTGTCTGACTTTTCTGGGTTATCCTAGGTTCTCTATACATACACTGCTATGTATGATAATCTATGTAACTGTATTTGTGTATATCTGAATAAACTTATTTACTTCTAGTCTGTCAACTGAGTACAAGAAACCGCCCATTCACTTATTTCAACTACCCAATAAAGTGGTCAGAAATTGGCAATTTGGCCGATTTCACACGAATTTCAACAGATGCCAATTTCAAAATAGTGTCCAGAATAAACAATGTAGACATTTCTGGCACTAAAATAACATTTTCTCTGTTCATTAGTCACAGCTACAGGCCCCTCTTATATTACTCTTGCTTACCATTTGGAATTTTTATTCACAAAAAAAAAATAAAAGATTTACTGTTATGCAGACTACTGCATTATTGTAATAATTGTATAAATAATGTCAATCCATTCTTGACTCCGTACTGGAATTTGGACTGGCAGGCGGACAGGTATTGGACGGTGACGTCATTTGTTTACTCTTGAGCTTCGCTAAAGAATAGAACATTTTCGCTACTGTGAGCGCAATTTCAAGGTACTTTTCGTCATGAAAGCAATCAAAATCATATCTATTTCTGTAATATATCTTTCATTCTATCAAATGAGACCGAAAAAATGAGAATATAACCATAACAACCATACAAAAATATACCGCTAAGCGGCCGCTAATGGCTGAGAAGTGAACTCCGCTATTTATGGTCTGATTTCTTTCATTTTTGGTGTACGTGAAGAAGTATCTTTCCATCATACATTGCCCAAGTTTGAATAAGATAACCCAACAAACAACTGAGAAAATAATAATAATAATAATAATAATAATAATAATAATAATAATAATAATAATAATATCTTTATTTACTACACGTACATGTACAAGGTATACAGGCCTAGCTGACATCAGTAAGTAAGTAAGTAAGTTTATTCAGGTATACACAAATACAGTTACATAGAATTATCATACATAGCAGCATATGTGTAGAGAACCTGGGATAACCCAAAAAAGTCAGACACAGTGACTTATTTCCATTGGGGTCCTTTTACCTTATTATTATAATATAAATGTTATAATATTTTCTTATTATTCTATAAAGAAGATAACATCTTATTATCATACTAAAAAGACTATCTACTACACGAGGGTCATTAAGACTATCTACAATACGAGGGTCACTATCTACAATACGAGTGACATACTACTGTATAGAAAGGCACTTGTTATGCTGAGTATTTCAAGAAAATTAGGTCAGTGTCCCAGGATAACACCCACACTAGTCGACTAACACCCAGGTACCCATTTACTGATGGGTAAACATAGACAACAGGTGTAAAGAAACACGCCTAATGTTTCTACCCTGGCTGGGAATCAAATATTTACCAAAAATCATATATGGCTAACCTAAGCCAGGTAATAAAAATAAGCCACGTTGACTTTTATGGTGTTATCCTAGGTTCTCTATACATATGCTGCTATGTGTGATAATCTATAGAGAGAAAATAACTTTTTTGTGTCATGTTTATGGTGGAGTACAAGTGTATATCATAGTTAGCCCTGTGCTATACTCCGTTTTCTCTAATATAAGTCCCCAAGACAAGGATAGGAGAATGGTATTTGTTTATCATATCCTCTTCATAACTCTGTCGAACTGCTCGGTGTTATGCCAAATATTATTCATTCTGGAACATTTAACATATTTTATGTTATTTATATTGTTTGTTATGTCATATTAGAGTAATTGTGATAGGCAAATAAGCTCTAGTGTTGATATTAGAGTAATAATAAAGCATATTCTGCTGCTTCATGAGACTGAGCTCATGACAACTGACAGTGGCTTCAAAGCCTTTAATGGATAATGTACTGTGTCGGTGCTTTACATAATGAGAAGCATTTCTTTCATTCACTGGAACCATGACTAGGGCTAAAAGTAAGCGGGTTAAAACAATAAATGGAGAAAAAGAAATTGGAATGACTTATGCAGCAAGTAGCACCACCAAACAGTACCAGCAGGTTGGTGTGGCGACCCTGGAAATTTGAAATTATGCTAGCCAAAATTAGTGCCGAATAACTGAAGGAACCGAATAACTGATTGCCGGATTTGTGATGGCGGACCTGTACAGAGTGAGTGAGAGAGTGTGAGTGAGAGAGTGTGAGTGAGAGAGTGTGAGTGAGAGAGTGTGAGTGAGAGAGTGTGAGTGAGAGAGTGTGAGTGAGAGAGTGTGAGTGAGAGAGTGTGAGTGAGAGAGTGTGAGTGAGAGAGTGTGAGTGAGAGAGTGTGAGTGAGAGAGTGTGAGTGAGAGAGTGTGAGTGAGAGAGTGTGAGTGAGAGAGTGTGAGTGAGAGAGTGTGAGTGAGAGAGTGTGAGTGAGAGAGTGTGAGTGAGAGAGTGTGAGTGAGAGAGTGTGAGTGAGAGAGTGTGAGTGAGAGAGTGTGAGTGAGAGAGTGTGAGTGAGAGAGAGTGTGAGTGAGAGAGAGTGTGAGTGAGAGAGAGTGTGAGTGAGAGAGAGTGTGAGAGAGAGAGTGTGAGTGAGAGAGAGTGTGAGTGAGAGTGTGAGTGAGTGAGAGAGAGAGTGAGTGAGAGAGTGTGAGTGAGAGAGAGTGTGAGTGAGAGAGAGTGTGAGTGAGAGAGAGTGTGAGTGAGAGTGTGAGTGAGTGAGAGTGTGAGTGAGTGAGAGTGTGAGAGAGTGTGAGTGTGAGAGAGAGTGTGAGAGAGTGAGAGTGTGAGTGAGAGAGAGTGTGAGTGAGAGTGTGAGTGAGAGTGTGAGTGAGAGAGTGTGAGTGAGTGTGAGAGTGAGTGAGAGTGAGTGAGTGAGTGAGAGAGAGTGTGAGTGAGAGAGAGTGTGAGTGAGAGAGAGTGTGAGTGAGAGAGAGTGTGAGTGAGAGAGAGTGTGAGTGAGAGAGAGTGTGAGTGAGAGAGAGTGTGAGTGAGAGAGAGTGAGTGAGAGAGTGTGAGTGAGAGAGAGTGTGAGTGAGAGAGAGTGTGAGCGAGAGAGAGTGCGAGCGAGAGAGAGTGCGAGCGAGAGAGAGTGCGAGCGAGAGAGAGTGCGAGCGAGAGAGAGTGCGAGCGAGAGAGAGTGCGAGCGAGAGAGAGTGCGAGAGAGAGAGAGTGAGAGCGAGAGAGAGTGCGAGCGAGAGAGAGAGAGAGAGTGAGAGAGTGCGAGAGAGAGTGCGAGAGTGAGAGAGAGAGAGAGTGCGAGAGAGAGTGCAGGAGAGAGAGAGTGCAGGAGAGAGAGAGTGCGAGAGAGAGAGTGCGAGAGAGAGAGTGCGAGAGAGAGTGCGAGAGAGAGAGAGAGTGCGAGAGTGTGTGTGTGTGTGCGTGTGTGTGTGCATGCGTGCATGCGTGCATGCGTGTGCGTGCGTGCGTGCGTGCGTGCGTGCCATCCATGGTTGCTGCTTTGGTGACTAATTTTGTTGGATTTTCTTTTTTGTATAGAATTATTTTTCAGATTACGCTTATTTGGTCTTTCCTAGCTTCATAACTTTATTGTTATTTTGATTAAATTGCAATAACTATATATTTTTCTATTCCCAAAAGCTGTCAGTCTTCCTGCAGCCTTCATTCATCTTCATTTGTGTTTTCATATTTTTTTATTTTATTAGCACACTGGTCGATTCCCACCAAGGCAGGGTGGCCCGAAAAAGAAAAACTTTCACCATCATTCACTTCATCACTGTCTTGCCAGTAGGGTGCTTTACACTACAGTTTTTAAACTGCAACATTAACACCCCTCCTTCAGAGTGCAGGCACTGTACTTCTCCAGGACTCAAGTCCGGCCTGCCGGTTTCCCTGAATCCCTTCATAAATGTTACTTTGCTCACACTCCAACAGCACGTCAAGTATTAAAAACCATTTGTCTCCATTCACTCCTATCAAACACGCTCACGCATGCCTACTGGAAGTCCAAGCCCCTTGCACACAAAACCTCCTTTACCCCCTCCCTCCAACCTTTCCTAGGCCAACCCCTACCCCGCCTTCCTTCCACTACAGACTGATAAACTCTTGAAGTCATTCTGTTTTGCTCCATTCTCTCTACATGTCCGAACCACCTCAACAACCCTTCCTCAGCCCTCTGGACAACAGTTTTGGCAATCCCGCACCTCCTCATAACTTCCAAACTACGAATTCTCTGCATTATATTCACACCACACATTGCTCTCAGACATAACATCTCCACTGCCTCCAGCCTTCTCCTCGCTGCAACATTCATCACCCATGCTTCACACCCATATAAGAGCGTTGGTAAAACTATACTCTCATACATTCCCCTCTTTGCCTCCAAGGACAAAGTTCTTTGTCTCCACAGACTCCTAAGTGCACCGCTCACCCTTTTCCCCTCATCAATTCTATGATTCACCTCATCTTTCATAGACCCATCCGCTGACACGTCCACTCCCAAATATCTGAATACATTCACCTCCTCCATACTCTCTCCCTCCCATCTGATATCCAGTCTTTCATTGCCTAATCTTTTTGTTATCCTCATAACCTTACTCTTTCCTGTATTCACTTTTAATTTTCTTCTTTTGCACACCCTACCAAATTCATCCACCAACCTCTGCAACTTCTCTTCAGAATCTCCCAAGAGCAGTGTCATCAGCAAAGAGCAACTGTGACAACTACCACTTTGTGTGATTCTTTATCTTTTAACTCCACGCCTCTTGCCAAGACCCTCACATTTACTTCTCTTACCAACCCATCTATAAATATATTAAACAACCACGGTGACATCACACATCCCTGTCTAAGGCCTACTTTTACTGGGAAATAATCTCCCTCTTTCCTACACACACTAACTTGAGCCCCACTATCCTCGTGAAAGCTCTTCACTGCTTTCAGTAACCTACCTCCTATACCATACACCTGCAACATCTGCCACATTGCCCCCCTATCCACCCTGTCATATACCTTTTCCAAATCCATAAATGCCACAAAAACCTCTTTAGCCTTATCTAAATACTGTTCACTTGCATGTTTCACTGTAAACACCTGGTCCACACACCCCATACCTTTCCTAAAGCCTCCTTGTTAATCTGCTATCTTATTCTCCGTCTTACTCTTAATTCTTTCAATAATAATAACTACCATACACTTTACCAGGTATACTCAACAGACTTTCTTTCTTTCAACACACCGGCCGTATTCCACCGAGGCGGGGTGGCCCAAAAGGAAAAACGAAAGTTTCTCCTTTTACGTTTAGTAATATATACAGGAGAAGGGGTTACTAGCCCCTTGCTCCTGGCATTTTAGTTACCTCTTACAACACGCATGGCTTACGGAGGAAGAATTCTGATCCACTTCCCCATGGAGATAAGAGGAAATAGACAAGGACAAGAACTAGAAAGAAAATAGAAGAAAACCCAGAGGGGTATGTATATATATATGCTTGTACATGTATGTGTGTAGAGGAGAGAGAGAGATTTTGGGAAATGTTGAGTGAATGCGTGGGGAGTTTTGAATCAAGTGTGAGAGTAATGGTGGTTGGGGATTTCAATGCTAAAGTGGGTAAAAATGTTATGGAAGGAGTAGTAGGTAAATTTGGGGTGCCAGGGGTAAATGTAAATGGGGAGCCTTTAATTGAGCTATGTGTAGAAAGAAATTTGGTAATAAGTAATACATATTTTATGAAAAAGAGGATAAATAAATATACAAGGTATGATGTAGCACGTAATGAAAGTAGTTTATTAGATTATGTATTGGTGGATAAAAGGTTGATGGGTAGGCCCCAGGATGTACATGTTTATAGAGGGGCAACTGATATATCGGATCATTATTTAGTTGTAGCTACAGTTAGAGTAAGAGGTAGATGGGAAAAGAGGAAGGTGGCAACAACAAGTAAGAGGGAGGTGAAAGTGTATAAACTAAGGGAGGAGGAAGTTCGGGTGAGATATAAGCGACTATTGGCAGAAAGGTGGGCTAGTGCAAAGATGAGTAGTGGGGGGGTTGTAGAGGGTTGGAATAGTTTTAAAAATGCAGTATTAGAATGTGGGGCAGCAGTTTGTGGTTATAGGAGGGTGGGGGCAGGAGGAAAGAGGAGTGATTGGTGGAATGATGAAGTAAAGGGTGTGATAAAAGAGAAAAAGGTAGCTTATGAGAGGTTTTTACAAAGCAGAAGTGTTATAAGAAGAGCAGAGTATATGGAGAGTAAAAGAAAGGTAAAGAGAGTGGTGAGAGAGTGCAAAAGGAGAGCAGATGATAGAGTGGGAGAGGCACTGTCAAGAAATTTTAATGAAAATAAGAAAAAATTTTGGAGTGAGTTAAACAAGTTAAGAAAGCCTAGGGAAAATATGTATTTGTCAGTTAAAAACAGAGTAGGGGAGTTAGTAGATGGGAAGATGGAGGTATTGGGTAGATGGCGAGAATATTTTGAGGAACTTTTAAATGTTAAGGAAGAAACAGAGGCAGTAATTTCATGCACTGGTCAGGGAGGTATACCATCTTTTAGGAGTGAAGAAGAGCAGAATGTAAGTGTGGGGGAGGTACGTGAGGCATTACGTAAAATGAAAGGGGGTAAAGCAGCTGGAACTGATGGGATCATGACAGAAATGTTAAAAGCAGGGGGGGATATAGTGTTGGAGTGGTTGGTACTTTTGTTTAATAAATGTATGAAAGAGGGGAAGGTACCTAGGGATTGGCAGAGAGCATGTATAGTCCCTTTATATAAAGGGAAAGGGGACAAAAGAGACTGTAAAAATTATAGAGGAATAAGCTTACTGAGTATACCAGGAAAAGTGTACGGTAGGGTTATAATTGAAAGAATTAGAGGTAAGACAGAATGTAGGATTGCGGATGAGCAAGGAGGTTTTAGAGTGGGTAGGGGATGTGTAGATCAGGTGTTTACATTGAAGCATATATGTGAACAGTATTTAGATAAAGATAGGGAAGTTTTTATTGCATTTATGGATTCAGAAAAGGCATATGATAGAGTGGATAGAGGAGCAATGTGGCAGATGTTGCAAGTATATGGAATAGGTGGTAAGTTATTAAATGCTGTAAAGAGTTTTTATGAGGATAGTGAGGCTCAGGTTAGGGTGTGTAGAAGAGAGGGAGACTACTTCCCGGTAAAAGTAGGTCTTAGACAGGGATGTGTAATGTCACCATGGTTGTTTAATATATTTATAGATGGGGTTGTTAAGGAAGTAAATGCTAGGGTGTTTGGGAGAGGGGTGGGATTAAATTATGGGGAATCAAATTCAAAATGGGAATTGACACAGTTACTTTTTGCTGATGATACTGTGCTTATGGGAGATTCTAAAGAAAAATTGCAAAGGTTAGTGGATGAGTTTGGGAATGTGTGTAAAGGTAGAAAGTTGAAAGTGAACATAGAAAAGAGTAAGGTGATGAGGGTGTCAAATGATTTAGATAAAGAAAAATTGGATATCAAATTGGGGAGGAGGAGTATGGAAGAAGTGAATGTTTTCAGATACTTGGGAGTTGACGTGTCGGCGGATGGATTTATGAAGGATGAGGTTAATCATAGAATTGATGAGGGAAAAAAGGTGAGTGGTGCGTTGAGGTATATGTGGAGTCAAAAAACATTATCTATGGAGGCAAAGAAGGGAATGTATGAAAGTATAGTAGTACCAACACTCTTATATGGGTGTGAAGCTTGGGTGGTAAATGCAGCAGCGAGGAGACGGTTGGAGGCAGTGGAGATGTCCTGTTTAAGGGCAATGTGTGGTGTAAATATTATGCAGAAAATTCGGAGTGTGGAAATTAGGAGAAGGTGTGGAGTTAATAAAAGTATTAGTCAGAGGGCAGAAGAGGGGTTGTTGAGGTGGTTTGGTCATTTAGAGAGAATGGATCAAAGTAGAATGACATGGAAAGCATATAAATCTATAGGGGAAGAAAGGCGGGGTAGGGGTCGTCCTTGAAAGGGTTGGAGAGAGGGGGTAAAGGAGGTTTTGTGGGTAAGTGGCTTGGACTTCCAGCAAGCGTGCGTGAGCGTGTTAGATAGGAGTGAATGGAGACGAATGGTACTTGGGACCTGACGATCTGTTGGAGTGTGAGCAGGGTAATATTTAGTGAAGGGATTCAGGGAAACCGGTTATTTTCATATAGTCGGACTTGAGTCCTGGAAATGGGAAGTACAATGCCTGCACTTTAAAGGAGGGGTTTGGGATATTGGCAGTTTGGAGGGATATGTTGTGTATCTTTATATGTGTATGCTTCTAGACTGTTGTATTCTGAGCACCTCTGCAAAAACAGTGATAATGTGCGAGTGTGGTGAAAGTGTTGAATGATGATGAAAGTATTTTCTTTTTGGGGATTTTCTTTATTTTTTGGGTCACCCTGCCTCGGTGGGAGACGGCCGACTTGTTGAAAAAAAAAAAAAAAAAAAACATGTATGTGCAGTGTGACCTAAGTGTAAGTAGAAGTAGCAAGACATACCTGAAATCTTGCATGTTTATGAAACAGAAAAAACGACACCAGCAATCCTACCATCATGTAAAACAACTACAGGCTTTCGTTTTACACTCACTTGGCAGGATGGTAGTACCTCCCTGGGCGGTTGCTGTCTACCAACCTACTACCTAGGACTCAACAGACTTATCCCCCTATAATTTTTGCACACTCTTTTGTCCCCTTTGCCTTTATACAGAGGAACTATGCATGTTTTCTGCCAATCCCTAGATACCTTACCCTCTTCCATACATTTATTAAATAATAGCACCAACCACTCCAAAACTATATCCTCACCTGCTTTTAACATTTCTATCTTTATCCCATCAATCCCAGCTGCCTTACCCCCTTTCATTTTACCTACTGCCTCACAAACTTCCCCCACACTCACAACTGACTCTTCCTCACTCCTACTAGATGTTATTCCTCCTTGCCCTATTCATGAAATCACGGCTTCCCTATCTTCATCAACATTTAACAATTCCTCAAAATATTCCCTCCATCTTCCCAATACCTCTAACTCTCCATTTAATAACTCTCCTCTCCTATTTTTAACTGACAAATCCATTTGTTCTCTGGGCTTCCTCAACATGTTTATCTCACTCCAAAACTTTCTTATTTTCAACAAAAATTGTTGATAACATCTCACCCACTCTCTCATTTGCTCTCTTTTTACATTGCTTCACCACTCTCTTAACCTCTCTTTTTCTCCATATACTCTTCCCTCCTTGCATCACTTCTACTTTGTAAAAACTTCTCATATGCTAACTTTTTCTTCCTTACTACTCTCTTTACATTATCATTCCACCAATCGCTCCTCTTCCCTCCCGCACCCACTTTCCTATAACCACAAACTTCTGCTGAACACACTAACACTACATTTTTAAACCTTCCCCATACCTCTTCGACCCCATTGCCTATGCTCTCATTAGCCCATCTATCCTCCAATGACTGTTTATATCTTACCCTAACTGCCTCCTCTTTTAATTTATAAACTTTCACCTCTCTCTGCCCTGATGCTTCTATTCTCCTTGTATCCCATCTACCTTTTACTCTCAGTGTAGCTACAATTAAAAAGTGATCTGATATATCTGTGGGCCCCTCTATAAACATGTACATCCTGAAGTCTACTCAACAGTCTTTTATCTACTAATACATAATCCAACAAACTACTGTCATTTTGCCCTACATCATATCTTGTATACTTATTTATCCTCTTTTTCTTAAAATATGTATTACCTGTAACTAAACCCCTTTCTGTACAAAGTTCAATCAAAGGGATACCCCTTATCATTTACACCTGGCACCCCAAACTTACCTACCACACCCTCTCTAAAAGTTTCTCCTACTTTAGCATTCAGGTCCCCTACCACAATTACTCTCTCACTTGGTTCAAAGGTTCCTATACATTCACTTAACATCTCTCGAAATCTCTCTCTCTCCTCTACATTCCTCTCTTCTCCAGGTGCATACACGCTTATTATAACCCACTTATCGCATCCAACCTTTACTTTAATCCACATAATCCTTGAATTTACACATTCATATTCTCTTTTCTCCTTCCATAACTGATCCTTCAACATTATTGCTACCCCTTCCTTAGCTCTAACTCTCTCAGATACTCCAGATTTAATCCCATTTATTTCTCCCCACCGAAACTCCCCTACCCCCTTCAGCTTTGTTTCGCTTAGGGCCAGGACATCCAACTTTTTTCATTCATAACATCAGGAATCATCTGTTTCTTGTCATCTGCACTACTTCCACGTACATTCAAGCGTCCCAGTTTTATAAAGTTTTTCTTCTTTTTTTAGTAAATGTTTACAGGAGATGTTTTCATATGACATAGGTAAATAACAGTATGTGTGGAGTTAATAAAAGTATTAGTCAGAGGGCTGAAGAGGGGTTGTTGAGGTGGTTTGGTCATTTAGGGAGACTGGATCAAAGTAGGACATGGAGAGTGTATAAATCTGTAGGGGAAGGAAGGCGGGGTAGGGGTCGTCCTTAAAAAGGTTGGAGGGAGGGGGTAAAGGAGGTTTTGTGGGCAAGGGGCTTGGACTTATAGCAAGTGTGTGTGAGCTTGTTAGATAGGAGTGAATGGTATTTGGGACCTGACGATCTGTTGGAGTGTGAGCAGGGTAATATTAAGTGAAGGGATTCAGGGAAACCGGTTATTTTTATATAGCCGAACTTGAGTCCTGGAAATGGGAAGTACAATGCTTGCACTTTAAAGGAGGGGTTTGGGATATTGGCAGTTTGGAGGGATGTGTTGTGTATCTTTATACATATATGCTTCTAAACTGTTGTATTCTGAGCACCTCTGCAAAAACAGTGATTGTGTGAGTGAGGTGAAAGTGTTGAATGATGATGAAAGCATTTTCTTCTTGGGGATTTTCTTTCTTTTTGGGTCACCCTGCCTCGGTTGGAGACAGCCGACTTGTTAAAAAAATGACGACAAAGGTAGGAAATTTGATGGAAAATTTACAGAATTACACAGGCGCAAAATTAGCAGTCTCGGTGCAATTTATGCATTGGTGATTTCTCTCAATCTGAATCCTATTTTATTCCAGTCATCCTTTGTTGGTGGCAGATAGCTTGTACGTATTTAAAAAAAATGGTTTGTATTTGAGGCCTTGTATTTGTAATTGAGGGTTTAAAAAATATTTTGTATTTTTTTTCTGGATTACAATGCTGTAATGTACTGGATTACAGTACTTACTGCACTGTACTTACTTTTGTGTTATAGTTGTATTTGGACTTGTATATTTGGCCACATTACTGGGTTTGAGACAGCCGTGCTTTTATTAGTGTAAAGGTAAAAAGGATCGCCCCAAGATTCGTCAGTGCCCCAAATTTCAGTTTGGATCAGGCACTTGTGTACATAAGAACATAAGAATGGAGGAACACTGCAGGCGGCCTTCTGGCCCATACAAGGCAGGTCCTTATCAAAACGACCCCTACCCAAAGCTACCTAAGAATTTACACCGGTACCCAATGACACCAATCAAACCCAGCCCCTCCCACTCGTATATTTGTCCAGTCTCTTTTTAAAGCCACCCAAGGTCCTAGCCTCGACCACCCTACTGGGAAGATTGTTCCATGCATCTACAACTCTGTTCGAAAACCAGTACTTGCCTATACCCTTTCTGAATCTAAATTTGTCCAACTTAAATCCATTATTTCCAGTTCTTACCTGATTCAACACTCTCAGTACTTTATTAATATCTCCTTTGTTTATGCCCGTCATCCACTTGTACACTTCGATGATATCTACCCTCATTCTACATCTCTCGAGAGAGTGGAGATTTAAGGCTTTAAGTCTGTCTTCATACGGGAGATTCCTTACACAGTAAATCATTTTAGTCATTCTTCTCTATATGTTCTCCAATGAGTCTATATCCATCCTGTAGTGAGGAGACCAAAGCTGAGCGGCATAATCTAAATGAGGTCTCACTAGTGATGTACAGAGCTGTAAAATAACTTTTGGACTTCTGTTATTTTTACTTCTTGAGATAAATCCTAGTAATCTGTTAGCCTTGTTGCACACACTTAGGCACTGCTGTCTTGGCTTTAGATTTCTGCTTACCATGACTCCCAAGTCTTTTCACATTCTGTATGATCAAGCTCTACTTCACCTAGTTTACAGCTTCAAGGGTTATTTTCATTACCAAGGATCAGTACCTTACATTTATCCACATTGAACTTCATCTGCCATTTTTCAGACCAAGACATTTTGTCCAAATCCTCCTGGAGTTCATTGGTATCCTCCTGAGAATGAATTATGCGGCCTATCTTTGAAAGTGTTGAATGATGATGAAAGTATTTTCTTTTTGGGGATTTTCTTTCTTTTTTGGGTCACCCTGCCTCGGTGGGAGACGGCAGACTTGTTAAAAAAAAAAAAAAAAATCTTTGTATCAGCAAAAAAATTTGCTCATGTCACTCGTAATCCCTTCATCAGGGTCATTAATGTATATTATGAACAATAGAGGGCTTAAAACTGATCCTTGTGGAATGCCACTAATGACTAATCCCCATCCAGATTTGACCCCATTAATGGAAACACACCGCTTTCTGTTGTTAAGCCATGCCTTTATCCATGCTAGAACTTTACCTCCTATACAGTGAGTTGCCACTTTTCTTAAGAGTCTCTTGTGAGGTACACTATCGAAGGCTTTACTAAAATCCAAATAAACAATATCATATTCTTTATCACTGTCTTCTGCCTCAAATGCTCTATTGAACATCAGTAAATTTGTCAGGCAGGAACAACCTCTCGTGAACCCATGCTGAGATTCATTAATCAAATTATGCTCTTCAAGGTGACTTCTAATAATGTCAGCTATAATTGACTAATAATTTGCCTACTTATAGGTAGTAGGTTGGTAGACAGCAGCCGCCCAGGGAGGTACTACCATCCTGCCAAGTGAGTGTAAAACGAAAGCCTGTAATTGTTTACATGATGGTAGGATTGCTGGTGTCTTTTTTTTTTTTTTTGTCTCAAACATGCAAGATTTCAGGTATGTCTTGCTACATGTATGTGTAGGTCACACTACACATACGTGTACAAGCATATATGTACATACCCCTCTGGGTTTTCTTCTATTATCTTTCCAGTTCTTGTTCTTATTTCTTTCCTATTACAGTGTTCCCTCGTTTTTCGTAGTTAATCCGTTCCTGGAGCTGCTACTATTAACCATTTGAGGGTCGACAGGCCCTCTCCGAAACTCGTTCTCAGGGTCGGCCAAATTTAAAAAAAAAAAAAAATTATTTTTTCTGATGAAAAAATAGTTTTTTTTTCTAAACATTATAGGCTAAACAAAAAATTTTTAACGTCAATACTTACCGAGATATGGAGGCGTGAAATTTGCCAAAATTTGCCATCACCCGGTATTTTTCTATTTACTTTTTTATGTACTATTTTCAATTATTTTTCAATTTTTCTTTTCTGAGTAACTTTTATGGCCTCTGAGGCCAACATGCTCAGTATTTTGTAAGTTATTTCTTTTTCAATACTACACAATAAGGGCGTAAACACTGTTGTCATTATTTTGTTTACAGAAAATATTTACACAAACAAACGATATGAAATGTTGTTTATTACTATTTTTCTATATTTTCTATACACATATACAGTCACAGGGAATGTTTCTAGAAGTTCTGAAGCCTGTGGAACTCTTTGAAACATGGTGTCATGCACAGTGGTGTTTTGCACTCCTCACACATAAAACGAGTGTCTCTGCGTTGTTGTGTGCGTTTTTTTGTATGTGCACAGACGTAACACCTCTTCTGAGCCTTTTTCTTCAAAGCAGTAGCAGGCAGTTTTACCAGGAAGTGATCACCATGCTTCAGACGAGCAGGTAGTTGTTGATAATTTGGTGGGCGGTCAATTGCAGGTGCTGTTCCTTGGTACTTGAATACTATTTGTCTGATGACAGACAAACAGAATTCGCCGTACTGTGGTTTGTTTCTGGTGCTCATCTTATACATATTATAAGCATTGAGCATGGAAATGTCCAGAAGATGGAAAAACAGTTTGATGTACCACTTATAACTCTTGCGAACACAATCAGCAAACCCAATCTGCATGTCACATTTGTCCACTGAACGCATGTTGAAGGTGTAATCAATCACAGCTGCAGGTTTTAGAATGGGTTCATTTCTCTCTCTATGCTGCCTGCCACTGTCTGCCATTTCATTAGGGTGAATTGATGACAACAGTGTGACAACTCGTTTGTCATGCCACCGAAATGCCATGATGTCATTGGCAGCAAACGCCTGCACCTCACCACTACGAGTGCCAGCGTCAAACCTGGGCATATGTTTTCGATTTGCACGCACTGTGCCACACACATCTGTCATGTTCGCTCGCAAAAAATCACTGAGTGAGGGGCTTGTGTACCAGTTATCTGTATATAATATATGCCCCTTACCAAGGTATGGTTCTATCATTGTTCGAACCACATCACCTGAGATGCCCAATAACTTCCTGGTATTTTGCAATGTATAACTTCCAGTGTACACAATAATATCCAATACCAGACCACTGTAACAATCACAAAGCACAAACAACTTTATACCAAAGCGTTTCCTCTTGCTTGGTATGTACTGCTTGAAAGAGAGTCTTCCTTTGAACAGAATCAAAGACTCGTCAATTACAAGCTTCCTGAAGGGATAAAAATGCGTACTGAATTTCTGTTTCAGATACACAAACACATTCCTAATCTTATATAACCTGTCAGTTCTGTCAGGCCTGGTTTTATCTGAGAAGTGAAGCATACGTAACATTAGCACAAATCGATTCACTGGCATTATATCACTGAAACCTGGTGTTGCAATCAGGGGGTCTGTTGACCAGTATGATTTCACTTTGTGCTTATACACATGTGGCATAAGCATTATTGTGGCAAAGAAAAGATACATCTCAGCCACAGTTGCCTCCTTCTACTGGTGTAGACGTGATTTTTGTGAAAGTAATGTGTTTGCCATGGTGTACTCGTAGTGTGTGTTGCTTTCCATGACAATACTTTTCATCAGTGGTTCGTCAAAGAATAACTCGAAACATTCCAGTTCAGTGGCATTGTTCCCAAGTGCACAAGATAGCCGTATTCCACTTTGGCTGTCATCAAACTGGTGGGGATTTGGAACAAAATTGACAGCTTCCTGCCAATCCCAGGTGCATTCTGCTGGTGGGTACTGGACAATGACAGGTGGTTGTGGTTGTGGAGGTTGTGGTTGTGGAGGCTGGTGTGGTGGGTGAGTGGGGGATGGTGGCCTTTGTTCTAGATCAGCTGAGGCAGCGGCGTGGGTGGCAGCGTTGGTGGCAGCATGGCCCACTGCTGGTGCCTCACCGCCGGCACCACTACCACCACGCACATTTTCCATCCCAATTGCAACAGTATCTTCGTCATTTTCACTGTCTGTTCCTGTTGTACAGCCACGGGATGTACTCTGAGATACACTCCTTCCCCTTGGTATAACATATGGCACACTACCAGAGCGCATATATCGTCGTATATACTGACGCTTCACTGGGGAATATTGCACTTCACTATCACTACTGGAACTAGTTTGAAGAGCTTGTAGTTCATATTCACTATCACTATCATCACCCATGCTCTCATCTGAGTCTGGGATTTGGGAAAATAGAAGTTTCCTCTTGGGTTCTGGAACAACTGAACGTGAACACGAGGGCCCAGCACCAGAGGTGGAAGGCTGAGGGTCGTCTGGGTTTTCTTCACTATTACCGATATTATGGTCATTAGTTTCGGTCAAAACCTCACTAAAACCACGAAACTCATCTTCACTGGCACTTCCATCACTATTAGAACTGTCACTGGGGAACAAAAGTGTCCCAATTCGCCGAGGAGTGAGGAGCTTCTTACCGCGAGGCATGGTGGACATTGTTTACTAAGAGGGCATTCCCACAATGCACCACTGGGTCCCAGATTTTTTTTCTACCGCGCACACCGACCACGCAGACCCATTCTCTCGCACCTAGGCCTACCAGCCTTTTCGCGCGAGATTTGAGACCGCTAGAATTTATGCGTACTAGTACGTCAAAAACCCCTACGCGTAAGACGTACTAGTACGACCAAAACCCTCAAAGGGTTAACGAAATCTGCGATTTGCGAATCAATTTTCCCCATGAGAAATAATGTAAATACAATTAATCCGTTCCTGATACCCAGAAGTATTAAAACAAAAAAATTTTTTACATGAAATATACATGTAGTACATAAACAATACAATGGGAAATGATGAATGAAACATTAACAGCATAACACTTACCTTTATTGGAGATTCTTCTTAGTGTATGGGAGACTGGAGGAGGAGAGAGATTGGATTGTTTATAGTTTGGAAGGGGAATCCCCTTCCAGCAACACCTCAGGTACCAATTGCTTTTCTGTGGTTGCTTCTCTTCTCTGTTTCTTAATGCCACTAGGACCACCTTGAGAGTCACTGAGTCCTGTCTCGCAAAATAACTGTCCAGAGAGCTCTGTTTCTGGCATCTCTTTAAAACTTCCCTAAAATGGGCCAAGACTTTGTCACTGTACATGTTGCCAACATGGCTTGCAACAACCTTGTCAGGGTGATGTTTCTCCATAAAGCTTTCCATCTTACCACACATAGCAAAAATCTCTTTAATTTCTGAAGAAGGCACCATCTTCCATCTCTGTTCCTCCTCCTCTGCAGCAAGATTCTGAGCTGCGATCTGTTGCTGTTCCTGCTGAAGCTCTTGCAGCTTCTCAGTGGTGAGCTCTTCGTTGTGGTCTTCCACCAATTCTTCCACATCCTCCAAACTCGCATCCAACCCCATGGAACTCCCCAGTGCCACAGTTGATTTTACAACAGACATAGGCTCATTAGGGTCAGTCCGAAACCCTTCAAAATCCCTCTTGTCGACACAATCTGGCCACAGTTTTCTCAAGGCAGAGTTCAAAGTCCTGGTAGTCACTCCCTCCCAAGCCATACCTATAAGGGTTATGCAATGGAGGATGCTGAAGTGTTATTTTTTTATTTTTTTTTTATTATCACACCGGCCGATTCCCACCAAGGCAGGGTGGCCCGAAAAAGAAAAACTTTCACCATCATTCACTCCATCACTGTCTTGCCAGAAGGGTGCTTTACACTACAGTTTTTAAACTGCAACATTAACACCCCTCCTTCAGAGTGCAGGCACTGTACTTCCCATCTCCAGAACTCAAGTCCGGCCTGCCGGTTTCCCTGAATCCCTTCATAAATGTTACTTTGCTCACACTCCTTAGGGTCAAGTGAGTGTCTGTGGTCACAGTCAAGCACCTGTGAAACATTGCTTTTGTGTAGAGTTTTTTAAAGTTTGCAATGACCTGCTGGTCCATGGGCTGGAGGAGAGGGAGTGGTATTCAGGGGCAAGAACTTGACTGTGATGAACCCAAACTCCTTGAAAATTAGGTCATCCAAGTTTGGAGGATGAGCAGGTGCATTGTCCATTACTAGCAGGCACTTGAGATCCAATTTCTTTTCCAGGAGGTAATTCTTCACACTAGGGCCAAACACTTCATTGAACCACTCGACGAAAATTTCCCTCGTGACCCATGCCTTACTATTAGATTTCCAAAACACACACAATTTACTCTTCATAACATTGTTTTTCCTGAACACACTGGGATTTTCAGAATGGTATACTAGTAATGGCTTCACTTTGAAATCCCCACTAGCATTAGCACAGAACATTAGCGTCAGCCTGTCTTTCATAGGCTTGTGTCCTGGCATTGCCTTTTCCTCCTGTGTAATGAAGGTCCTCGTTGGAATTTTCTTCCTGTTTCGTCACAATTGAACACTTGTTCAGGTTTCAGTCCTTCAGCCTCTATGTACTCCTGGAATTCATGCACATATTTTTCAGCTGCCTTGTGGTCTGAACTGGCAGCCTCACCATGCCTTACCACACTGTGTATGCCAGTACGGTTCTTAAATCTCTCAAACCAACTTTGCTGGCCTTAAATTCACTCGCATCACCACTATTTTCAGGCAATTTCTTTACCAAATCGTCATGCAACTGCCTAGCCTTTTCACAAATAATTGAAGTCATAAGAGTATCTCCTAATTGTTTCTCATTTATCCACACCAATAATAACTTCTCAACCTCTTCGAGTACTGTTGATCTCATTTTTGTCAGCATAGTTACCCCCTTTGCAACAACAGCATCCTTGATTTCCTTTTTCTTGGCCATTATGGAACATATGGTTGTGTAGGGTTTCTTATACATCCTGGCCAGTTCGGCCGCACTTGTACCACTTCATATTGTTCAATGATGTTTTTCTTAAATTCAATCGTATTTCTAACCTTCTTTACCACAGGCTTGGCGCTAGGAGCTTTCTTTGGAGCCATGGTAGCTTATTTAATACTTGCAAGCACTAAAATAGAATATTATGAAACATTTTGCTGGAGCACATGAGGGGACCTTCGCTCACTGGTAAACAAAGGCAGACTGGCTGCCGCCCCGGCGTGAGATGAACGCGTCCCTGATGAACTACTACTCGCGAGTCAACCTATGAAAAGCGAGTCCATGTTTATACGAAAATACCCCTATGATTTCCGAAATCTATGATTGCCAAGAACTACGAAAAGCGAGGGACCACTGTATCTCCATGGGGAAGTGGAACAGAATTCGTCCTCTGTAAGCCATGCATGTTGTAAGAGGTGACTAAAATGCCGGGAGCAAGAGGCTAGTAACCCCTTCTCCTGTATAAATTACTAAATTTAAAAAGAGAAACTTTCATTTTTCTTTTTGGGTGACCTTGCCTCGATGGGATACAGCCAGTTTGTTGAAAGAAGAAAAGAATTTGTCTACTATGAATGTCAGGCTTATTGGACAGTAATTTGAAGGAATGGACTTATCCCCCAATTTGAACATAGGAACAACATTAGCCATCTTCCACATCTCTGGCACAACACCAGTAAGGATGGACGAAGTTTAACACACTCCTTAATGGCTGACAAAATTCCATCTTGCATTCCTTAAGTACCCTGGAAAACAATTCACCGGGTCCCGGGGACTTATTTTGCTTCAGTTTGTTTATCTGTTCGATAACCATGTCCCTCGTGACAGTAATGTTTGTTAATTTGAATTCATCAGGAACTGAGTAATTGTTAATTTCTGGAATCTTGTTTATGTCCTCCTGTGTAAAAACTGTCAAAAAAGTCATTAAATAGGGAACACATTTCCAGTTTGTTATCAGTCAGCTGTCCATTCCCAGTTTTCAGAGGTCCTACTGTTTCCTTCACATTCGTCCTATACACTTGAAAGAAGCCCTTTGGATTGGTCTTTGATTCATTAGCAACTCTAATTTCATGGTCATGTTTAGCCTTTCTAATCCTCTTTTTTAAGCTGAATATATTGGTCAGTAAGGTTAACCTCTCCTCTTTTGATGCACCTATAAATTCCTCTATTCTTCCCAAATTGATGCTTTAGCCTCCTGTTAACCCATTTAGGATCGTACCACCAAAAAAATTCTTCTCAACTGCTGAGCTAACGCAAACACTGTGTTATTTGCAGAGTTCTAATATGAACTTTATAATTATCTAAAAATCAGATGTTCTGCACCAGATAGACAGACAAGTAGGAAAGTAGAAAGATGTAGGAAATTTGTACTACAAATTTAAGCTGTATCAGACTACTGGGATAATTACTAATGGAGCAATTTTTTACTTGAAAACAGCCAGATATGGGAGAACTATGTATAATTTTTAACACTAATTACACAGTACAGTGCCTGAAGGCTGGGTGGGGATACAGATGTTCAGTGGGTCATGAACATAATAATTGCTATATACGGTATCGTGTAATATTGTTAAAATAGTCTTTATGTAGGTGATAACTTTGGTTATAATCATGTTGATGAACTTGTGTGGTTGTGATGAATGGTTTTGAAAGCCGTCAAGTTGAAGAACTGAGACACTTATGCAACATATGGGAATCTTTATTGAAGAACATTTCTTCAGTAAAGATTCCCATATGTTGCATAAGTGTCTCAATTCTTCAACTTGTGTGGTTTTTCACGTAGATGTACAATGAAACCTTGGGTTACGAATGCCCCACCATGCAAATTTTTCAGGATATGAACAGTCACTCGATCGATTTTTTTGCTCCTGGATACGAACGATATTTCAGGATGTGAACTTCCCCCTCAAGGGAGGTTCCTTGGTGAGGAGCTCTTGATCAAGGGAATTGGATCTGTGCTCCACTTCCCTAAATTAATAATTAATATTATTATTGTTATTATTATTATTATTATTATTATTATTATTATTCTTTCTTTCAACACACCAGCCGTATCCCACCAAAGCAGGGTGCCCCAAAAAGAAAAATGAAAGTTTCTCTTTTAAATTTAGTAATTTATACGGGAGAAGGGGTTACTAGCCCCTTGCTCCCGGCATTTTAGTTGCCTCTTACAACGCGCATGGCTTACAGAGGAAGAATTCTGTTCCACTTCCCCATGGAGATAAGAGGAAATAAACAAGAACAAGAATTAGAAAGAAAATAGAAGAAAACCCAGAGGGGTGTGTATATATATGCTTGTACATGTATGTGTAGTGTGACCTAAGCGTAAGTAGAAGTAGCAAGACATACCTGTAATCTTGCATATTTATGAGACAGACAAAAGACACCAGCAATCCTACCATCATGTAAAACAATTACAGGCTTTCGTTTTACACTCACTTGGCAGGACGGTAGTACCTCCCTAGGTGGTTGCTGTCTACCAGCCTACTACCTACAATTTTTTTTTTTCAACAAGTCGGCCG
Source organism: Cherax quadricarinatus (assembly GCF_038502225.1). Lineage (NCBI taxonomy): Eukaryota > Metazoa > Arthropoda > Malacostraca > Decapoda > Parastacidae > Cherax > Cherax quadricarinatus. Next base: position 17,169,900 of record NC_091311.1, read on the forward strand.
TCTCCCACCGAGGCAGGGTGACCCAAAGAGAAAGAAAATCCCCAAAAACAAAATGCTTTCATCATCATTCAACACTTTCACCTCACTCACACATAATCACTGTTTTTGCAGAGGTGTCCAGAATACAACAGCTTAGAAGTATATATGTATAAAAATACACAGTATATCTCTCCGAACTGCCAATATCCCAAACCCCTCCTTTAGAGTGCAGGCATTGCACTTCCCATTTCCAGGACTCAAGTCCGGTTACATAAAATAACCGGTTTCCCTGAATCCCTTCACTAAATATTACCCTGCTCACACTCCAACAGATCGTCAGGTCCCAAATATCATTTGTCTCCATTCACTCCTATCTAACATGCTCACGCACGCTTGCTGGAAGTCCAAACCCCTCGCCCACAACACCTCCTTTACCCCCTCCCTCCAACCTTTTCGAGGACGACCCCTACCCCGCCTTCCTTCCCCTACAGATTTACACGCTCTCCATGTCAATCTACTTTGATCCATTCTCTCTAAATGACCAAACCACCTCTACAAACCTTCTTCAGCCCTCTGACTAATACTTTTATTAAATCCACACCTTCTCCTAATTTCCACACTTAGAATTTTCTGCATATTTACACCACACATTGCTCTTAGACAGGACATCTCCACTGCCTCCAACCGCCTCCTTGCTGCAGCATTTACAACCCAAGCTTCACACCCATATAAGAGTGTTGGTACTACTATTCTTTCATACATTCCCTTCTTTGCCTCCATAGATAACATTTTTTGCCTCCACATATACCTCAATGCACCACTCACCTTTTTTCCTTCATCAATTCTATGATTAACCTCATCCTTCATAAATTCATCCGCTGACACGTCAACTCCCAAATATTCGAAAACATTCACTTCTTCCATACTCCTCCTCCCCAATTTGATATCCAATTTTTCTTTATCTAAATCATTTGATACTCTCATCACCTTCCTCTTTTCTATGTTCACTTTCAACTTTCTACCTTTACACACATTCCCAAATTCGTCCACTAACCTTTGCACTTTTTCTTTAGAATCTCCCATAAGCACAGTATCATCAGAAAAAAGTAACTGTGTCACTTCCTATTTTGTATTTAATTCCCCATAATTTAATCCCACCCCTCTCCCGAACACCCTAGCACTTACTTCTTTTACAACCCCATCTATAAATATATTAACCCTTTCAGGGTCGACAGGCCCTCTCAGAGACTTGTTCTCAGGGTTGGCAAAATTTGAAAAAAAAAAAAATTCTTATGAAAAGATAGAGAATCTTGTCTCAATCATAATGACACCAAAAGTATGAAATTTGATGGAAAACTTTGGGAATTATGCTCTCGCGAAGTTAGCGGTCTCGACGATGTTTACGCATCGGCGATTTTGCCCACTTTGAGCCCTATTTTCGTCCAATTCAGTGTACGTGTCGACAAAAATCATAACTATTTCGCTAGAACTCCATTTTTTCTATCAAATGAGTACAAGAAACCACCTATTTACTGATTTCAACTATCTAATACAGTGGTCAGAATTTAGCAATTTTGCCAATTTCATACAAATTTCAAAAGATGCCAATTTCCGAATAGGGTCCAGAATAAACAAGAAAAACATTCCTGGCACTAAAATAACATTTCCTCTGTTCATTAGTCATGTCCCCATGCCCCTCTTACATTCTTTTGCTTTCCACTTTGAATTTTTATTCTCACAAAAAAATTGAAGATTTTCTGTTATGCAGACTACTGCATTGGTGTAGAAATGGTATAAATAATATCAGCGCACTTGTGAAAGAATATTAGACTCGCCAGTTGATGTGTATTGGACGCATAGCATCATTTGTTTACTTTTGAACTATGGTAAAAATCGAACATTTCTGCTATTTTGAGCTCAATTTCAGGGTACTTTTTTTTGTAAAACCGGTCAAAATCATCTCAATTTCTGTAATATGTCTTCCATTCTATAAAATGAGACCAGGAAAACTATAATACGACAATAAATACCATACGAGAATGCAGTGCAAAGTCGCTGTTTTAATCCAAAAAAGGGTCAACTTTTTTTTTCTCATTACGCAATATGTGCTGCAGGATTTTTTTTATACCATGCATACTGACCACACAGACCCATTCTTTCATATGTAGGCACCTACCAGCTTTCTCTCACTAGATTTTAGGGTGCTAGAATTTAGGCGTACTAGTATGTCAAAAACCCTGGCTCGTAAGCCGTACTAGTACGGCCGAAACTCTGAAAGGGTTAAACAACCATGGTGACATTACACATCCCTGTCTAAGACCTACTTTTACCGGGAAGTAGTCTCCCTCTCTTCTACACACACTAACCTGAGCCTCACTATCCTCATAAAAACTCTTTACAGCATTTAGTAACTTACCACCTATTCCATATACTTGCAACATCTGCCACATTGCTCCCCTATCCTCTCTATCATATACCTTTTCTAAATCCATAAATGCAATTATAACTTCCCTACCTTTATCTAAATACTGCTCACATATATGCTTCAATGTAAACACTTGATCTATACATCCTCTACTCACTCTAAAACCTCCTTGCTCATCTGCAATTCTACATTCTGTCTTACCTGTAATTCTTTCAATAATAACCCTACCGTACACTTTTCCTGGTATACTCAGTAAACTTATTCCTCTATAATTTATACAATCCCTTTTGTCCCCCTTCCCTTTATATAAAGGGACTATACACACACTCCGCCAATCCCTAGGTACCTTCCCCACTTTAATACATTTATTAAACAAAAATACCAACCACTCCAACACTATGTCCCCCCCCTTGCTTTTAACATTTCTGTCATGATCCCATCAGTTCCAGCTGCTTTACCCCCTTTCATTCTACATAATGCCTCACGCACCTCCCCCACACTCGCATCCTGCTCTTCTTCACTCCTAAAAGATGATATACCTCCCTGGCCAGTGCATGAAATTACCGCCTCCCTTTCTTCGTCGACATTTAAAAGTTCCTCAAAATATTCTCGCCATCTACCCAAAACCTCCATCTCCCCATCTACTAACTCCTCTTCTCTGTTTTTAACTGATAAATCCATTTGTTCCCTAGCCTTTCTTAACTTGTTTAACTCACTCCAAAATTTTTTCTTATTTTCATTAAAATTCCCTGAGAGTACCTCTCCCACTATCATCTGCTCTCCTTTTGCACTCTTTCACCACTCTCTTCACCTTTCTTTTACTTTCCATATACTCTACTCTTCTTATAACACTTCTGCTTTGTAAATACCTCTCATATGCTACCTTTTTCTCTTCTATCACACCCTTTACTTCATCATTCCACCAATCACTCCTCTTTCCTCCTGCCCCCACCCTCCTATAATCACAAACTTCTGCCCCACATTCTAATACTGCATTTTTAAAACTATTCCAACCCTCTTCAACCCCCCCCACTACTCATACCTGCACCAGTCCACCTTTCTGCCAATAGTTGCTTATATTTCACCCGAACTTCCTCCTCCCTTAGTTTATACACTTTCACCTTCCTCTTACTTGTTGTTGCCATTTTCCTCTTATCCCATCTACCTCTTACTTTAACTGTAGCTACAACTAGATAATGATCCGATATATCAGTTGCCCCTCTATAAACATGTACATCCTGGAGCCTACCCATCAACCTTTTATCCACCAATACATAATCTAACAAACTACTTTCATTATGTTCTACATCATACCTTGTATATTTATTTATCCTCTTTTTCATAAAATATGTATTACTTATTACCAAACCTCTTTCTACACATGGCTCAATTAAAGGCTCCCCATTTTCATTTACCCCTGGCACTCCAAATTTACCTACTATTTCCTCCACAACATTTTTTCTCACTTTAGCATTAAAATCCCCAACCACAAGTACTCTCACACTTGATTCAAAACTCCCCACGCATTCACTCAACATTTCCCAAAATCTCTCTCTCTACTCTGTAGTTCTGTCTTCCCCAGTTGCATAAACGCTTAAAATAACCCACTTCTCACATCCAACCTTTATTTTACTCCACATAATCCTTGAATTAATACATTTATAGTCCCTCTTTTCCTGCCATAGCTTATCCTTCAACATTATTGCTACTCCTTCTTTAGCTCTAACTCTATCAGAAACCCCTGACCTAATCCCATTTATTCCTCTCCACTGAAACTCACCCACCCCCTTCAGCTTTGTTTCACTTAAAGCCAAGATATCCAGCTTCTCATTCATAACATCCACAATCATCTCTTTCTTATCATCTGCACAACATCCACACACATTCATTCTTCCTACTTTGACAATTTTCTTCTTATTCTTTTTAGTAATTTTTACAGGAAAAGGGGTTATTAGCCCATTGTTACCGGCATTTTAGTTGGCTTTTACAACACGCATGGCTTACGGAGGAAAGATTCTTATTCCACTTCCCCATGGATAAAATTATAAATAGTATAACCCCGTTAAGGGTTATTAAAAAAATAATGGTTTTATTATTATTATTATTATTATTATTATTATTATTATTATTATTATTATTATCCATACATACTATTAATACACTGTAGCAGGCCTGTTGGCCCATACTAGGCAGGTCCTTCACAATCCATCCCACTAACAGAATATTTGCCCAAATCAATTTTCAGTGCTACCCCAAGCAATAAGCTTCGAGAATTCTATTTACTCACGTGCAGGTTCCACTCAAATCCAACCCCTCTCACTCAGGTTTTTTTTTTTTTTTTCAACAAGTCGGCTGTCTCCCACCGAGGCAGGGTGACCCAAAAAAGAAAGAAAATCCCCAAAAAGAAAATACTTTCATCATCATTCAACACTTTCACCACACTCGTACATTATCACTGCTTTTGCAGAGGTGCTCAGAATACAACAGTTTAGAAGCATATACGTATAAAGATACACAACATATCCCTCCAAACTGCCAATATCCCAAACCCCTCCTTTAAAGTGCAGGCATTGTACTTCCCATTTCCAGGACTCAAGTCCGACTATATGAAAATAACCAGTTTCCCTGAATCCCTTCACTAAATATTACCCTGCTCTCACTCCAACAGATCGTCAGGTCCCAAGTATCATTCGTCTCCATTCACTCCTATCTAACACGCTCATGCATGCTTGCTGGAAGTTCAAGCCCCTCGCCCACAAAACCTCCTTTACCCCCTCTTTCCAACCCTTTCGAGGACGACCCCTAACCCTCTTTCCTTCCCCTATAGATTTATATGCTTTCCATGTCATTCTACTTTGATCCATTCTCTGTAAATGACCAAACCACCTCAACAAACCCTCTTCTGCCCTCTGACTAATGCTGTTATTAACTCTACACCTTCTCCTAATTTCCACACTCCGAATGTTCTGCATAATATTTACACCACACATTGCCCTTAGACAGGACATCTCCACTGCCTCCAACCGTCTCCTCGCTGCTGCATTTACCACCCAAGCTTCACATCCATATAAGAGTGTTGGTACTACTATACTTTCATACATTCCCTTCTTTGCCTCCATAGATAACGTTTTTTGACTCCACATATACCTCAATGCACCACTCACCTTTTTTCCCTCATCAATTCTATGATTAACCTCATCCTTCATAAATCCATCTGCCGACACGTCAACTCCCAAGTATCTGAAAACATTCACTTCTTCCATACTCTTCCTCCCCAATTTGATATCCAATTTTTCTTTATCTAAATCATTTGATACCCTCATCACCTTACTCTTTTCTATGTTCACTTTCAACTTTCTACCTTGACACACATTCTCAAACTCATCCACTAACCTTTGCAATTTTTCTTTAGAATCTCCTATAAGCACAGTATCATCAGCAAAAAGTAACTGTGTCAATTCCCATTTTGAATTTGATTCCCCATAATTTAATCCAACCCCTCTCCCGAACACCCTAGCATTTACTTCTTTTACAACCCCATCTATAAATATATTAAACAACCATGGTGACATTACACATCCCTGTCTAAGACCTACTTTTACCGGGAAGTATTCTCCCTCTCTTCTACACACCCTAACCTGAGCCTCACTATCCTCATAAAAGCTCTTTACAGCATTTAGTAACTTACCACCTATTCCATATACTTGCAACATCTGCCACATTGCTCCTCTATCCACTTTATCATATGCCTTTTCTAAATCCATAAATGCAATAAAAACTTCCCTACCTTTATCTAAATACTGTTCACATATATGCTTCAATGTAAACACTTGATCTACACATCCCCTACCCACTCTGAAGCCTCCCTGCTCATCCACAATCCTATATTCTGTCTTACCTCTAATTCTTTCAATTATAACCCTACCGTATACTTTTCCTGGTATACTCAGTAAACTTATTCCTCTTTAATTTTTACAATCTCTTTTGTCCCCCTTCCCTTTATATAAAGGGACTATGCATGCTCTCCGCCAATCCCTAGGTACCTTCCCCTCTTTCATACATTTATTAAAGAAAAGTACCAACCACTCCAACACTATATTCCCCCCTGCTTTTAACATTTCTGTCATGATCCCATCAGTTCCAGCTGCTTTACCCCCTTTCATTCTACGTAATGCCTCACGTACCTCCACCACACTTACATTCTTCACTCCTTCATTCCTGAAAGATGGTATACCTCCCTGACCAGTGCATGAAATTACCGCCTCCCTTTCTTCCTCAACATTTAAAAGTTCCTCAAAATATTCTCACCATCTACCTAATACCTCCCTCTCCCCATCTACTAACTCCCCTACTCTGTTTTTAACTGACAAATCCATACTTTCCCTAGGCTTTCTTAACTTGTTTAACTCACTCCAAAATTTTTTCTTATTTTCATTAAAATTTCTTGACAGTGCCTCTCCCAGTCTTTCATCTGCTCTCCTTGTGCACTCTCTCACCACTCTCTTCACCTTTCTTTTACTCTCCATATACTCTGCTCTTCTTATAACACTTCTGCTTTGTAAAAACCTCTCGTAAGCTACCTTTTTCTCTCTTATCACACCCTTTACTTCATCATTCCACCAATCACTCCTCTTTCCTCCTGCCCCCACCCTCCTATAACCACAAACTTCTGCCCCACATTCTAATACTGCATTTTTAAAACTATTCCAACCCTCTTCAACCCCCCCACTACTCATCTTTGCACTAGCCCACCTTTCTGCCAATAGTCGCTTATATCTCGCCCGAACTTCCTCCTCCCTTAGTTTATACACTTTCACCTCCCTCTTACTTGTTGTTGCCCCCTTCCTCTTTTCCCATCTACCTCTTACTCTAACTGTAGCTACAACTAAATAATGATCCGATATATCAGTTGCCCCTCTATAAACATGTACATCCTCGAGCCTACCCATCAACCTTTTATCCACCAATACATAATCTAACAAACTACTTTCATTACGTGCTACATCATACCTTGTGTATTTATTTATCCTCTTTTTCATAAAATATGTATTACTTATTACCAAATTTCTTTCTACACATAGCTCAATTAAAGGCTCCCCATTTACATTTACCCCTGGAACCCCAAATTTATGTACTACTCCCTCCATAACATTTTTACCCACTTTAGCATCGAAATCCCCAACCACCATTACTCTCATACTTGATTCAAAACTCCCCACGCATTCACTCAACATTTCCCAGAATCTCTCTCTCTCCTCTACACTTCTCTCTTCTCCAGGTGCATACACGCTTACTATAACCCACTTTTCACATCCAATCTTTATTTTACTCCACATAATCCTTGAATTTATACATTTGTAGTCCCTCTTTTCCTGCCATAGCTTATCCTTCAACATTATTGCTACTCCTTCTTTAGGTCTAACTCTATTTGAAACCCCTGACCTAATCCCATTTATTCCTCTCCATTGAAACTCTCCCACCCCCTTCAGCTTTGTTTCACTTAAAGCCAGGACATCCAGTTTCTTCTCATTCATAACATCCACAATCATCTCTTTCTTATCATTTGCACAACATCCACGCACATTCAGACTTCCCACTTTGACAATTTTCTTCTTCTTATTCTTTTTAGTAATCTTTACAGGAAAAGGGGTTACTAGCCCATTGTTCCCGGCATTTTAGTTGACTTTTACAACACGCATGGCTTACGGAGGAAAGATTCTTATTCCACTTCCCCATGGATATAAAAGGAAAAGTAATAAGACCAAGAACTATTAAGATGAAATCAAAGAAAACTCAGATGAGTGTGTATAAATAAACGTGTTCATGTATGTGTAGTGTGACCTAAGTGTAAGTAGAAGTATTTATCCAGCACAAATTTGAAACTGCCCAAGGTTTTAGCCTCAATAACCATACTAGGCAGATTGTTCCACTCATCAGCATAAGAACATAAGAATGGAGGAACACTGCAGCAAGCCTGTTGGCCCATACTTGGCAGGTCCTTCACAAATCCAGCCCACTAACAGAATAAGCACTACCCAAGCAGTAAGCTTTAATAATTCTATTTACTCACATGTAAGTCCCACTCAAATCCAACCCCTCTCACTAATGTATTTGTTTCTTCTTTTCTTTCAACGCACCAGCCATATCCCACTGAGGTGGGGTGGCCCAAAAGGAAAAACGAAAGTTTCGCCTTTTAAATTTAGTAATATATACAGGAGAAGGGGTTACTAGCCCCTTGCTCCAGGCATTTTAGCCGCCTCTTACAACACGCATGGCTTACGGAGGAAGAATTCTATTCCACTTCCCCATGGAGATAAGAGGAAATAGACAAGAACTAGAAAGAAAATAGAAGAAAACCCAGAGGGGTATGTATATATATGCTTGTACATGTATGTGTAGTGTGACCTAAGTGTAAGTAGAAGTAGCAAGACGTACCTGAAATCTTGCATGTTTATGAAACAGAAAAAAAAGACACCAGCAATCCTACCATCATGTAAAACAATTACAGGCTTTCGTTTTACACTCGCTTGGCAGGACAGTAGTACTTCCCTTGGCGGTTGCTGTCTACCAACCTACTACCTAGAACTAATGTATTTATCCAACTTAAATTTGAAACTACCCAAGGTTTTAGCTTCGATAGAACCTTGGGTAGCTTTAAAAAGAGATTGGACAAATTTATGAGTGTGAGGGGCTGGGTATGATTGGTGTCATGGGTATATAATAATATTAGAGAGGAACACTGCAGTAGGCCTGTTGGCCCATACTAGGCAGGTCCTTCACAGATCCAGTCCATTAGCAGAATCAACATACCCAAGCAATAAGCATTGACAGTTTTATTTACTCATCTTGACTGTGTGCTAGTAGTTACAGGAAGCTGACATTGAAGAAATGCTTAACACTGACAATGATGCACCTGTTGTGCATTCCTTGAGTGATGGTGAAATTAGATGAATTGTGTTATATAAATAAGCTGTAGAGTTGATATTAGCATCATATTGGAGTATTTTGTTGTGCCTCCTAAGAGCAGGAATTCCGCTGGAATGGATTAATACCATTTCAATTAGTTTAAATGAGGAAAATTGACTCAGCATACAAACAAATCGGGATGCGAACAAGGTCATGGAACGGATTAAATTCATAAGCCGAGGTTCCACTGTATATTTGTATAATTTTAGATGCTGAAAGGCTTGTATATTTAAGCTTTATATTTTCTTTTACAGATTGTTATGGTTCACAACATTAAGACTGGAAAGCCTCGGGGATATGCGTTTATAGAGTATGAACATGAGCGAGACATGCACTGTGAGTACCCAAAAATATGCAATGCCCAACCATGCACACTCAAAACAAAATCAACAGCAGAATTTGTGTCTAAGTTTTTATTATAATTTTTATTCATTATTGTTATCATCATCACTAATACTATTGTACTACTAAAACTTCTTATTTCATGATTTTCAATTTTCAATTTTTATTTTTATGGGCTGTTGTTGAGGGTTTAAGTGTAGTGTGGCTGTTAAAATAATTTATCTCATGAGTTTTATTATAGATTATATGAAAAAAGCTTTGCCACAAGCAGTGACTTTTTTTTTTTTAATTAATTGGTGATATATACCATTATAAAGCATTTTTGTGTGCACTTCCGCAATCTTGTCTCTAGTTGAACTCCTCAAATTTGGCAGTCATAAAGTGTTGTAATTTTTTTTTTTGTAAATATTGACATACAAACTGTTAACAGATATTTTGTATGTAATTTTAAAGTGTTAAAAATTTAAATTTGAAAATGAATGTTGAAGATTGAATTGATTAGTGAATAAGTTATGTAATGTGAGAAGACACGACTACTAACTTGGTCACTATATACATATATATACAGTGGTACCTTGGTATATGTCTGCTTTAGAATAAGTCCAACTTGGTATACATCCTGTTTGGATGCAAAAATTTTTCCTTGGTATACGACCTTCATTTGGAATACGACTCGCATGCTAGAACTTGTATGGGTCAAAATGAGTCGGGGAAACCGTGCGCTACCGTAGTTTACTGCTTTCTCTCTCGAGACGAAGTCATGACTGCCCACTAGCATCAGTACGCCCTTTTCTACCATTTAATGAACAACCCGTGCTGTAACTCTGTGAATTTTCACTTGATTTTGTGTTTTTTTGTATAAATTTTTAGTAAATTCATTAACCATGAGTTCCAAGAAAGTTAATTAGAAAAGCCAAGCAATGAAGAAAATGGTTAGGATCACCATGGAGGTGAAAAAAGAGATTGTTGAAAAGTATGTAAGTGGCGTGCGTTTCCGGGATTTGGCTGCTGCATACCATATACCAAGGACAATGGTATCTACGGTTGTGAAAAACAAAGATGTTATTAAATCGGCTAACATTGCGAAGGGGGTGAAATCGATTACCAAAGAAAGATCAGGGACATTAGAGTATGTTGAAAAATTGCTTTTGATCTGGATAACAGAAAAGCAGTGTGCTGGCGGTAGCATATCAGAGGCAGTGATTTGCAAACTGTTACATGCTGATCTTTTGAAAAACAAGGCAGGAATGAGCCAAGAAAGTGAATTGTTTAATGCCAGCCATGGCTGGTTTGATAATTTTAAGAAGAGAACTGGCATTCACAGTGTTGTGAGGCATAGAGAGGGAGCCAGTGCTGATAAAGATGCTGCCAGTGATTTTGTTACAGAATTTGTGGAGGCTGAGGGTTCTGTTCCCCAACAAGGTTTTAATTGTGACGAATAGGCCTGTTTTGGAAGAAAATTGCTAACAGGACCTATATTGCACAAGAGAAGGCATTACCAGGACACAAGCCAGTGAAGGATAGGTTAGCTCTCATGTTCTGTGCCAATGCAAGTGGGGATTGCAAACTGAAGCTTCTACTGATCTACCACTCTGAAGACCCGAGAGCCTTTAAAAAGCTTAACGTGCAGAAAAATCGGTTACTTGTAATGTGGAGGTCAAACAGCAAGGCTTGGGTAACGAGAGAATATTTCAGCAAATGGTTTAATGTTGTGTTTGGGCCAAGTGTAAAAAGTTACTTAAAGGAGAAAAACCTGCTTCTGAAGGCTCTCCTCATAATGGACAATGCTCCAGCTCACCCTCCGAGCTTGCAGGACTGTGTGTTGCCGGAGTTTGACTTCATCACTGTTAAGTTTCTCCCCCCTAACATGGCTCCTCTCATTCAGCCCATGGATCAGCAGGTCATCAGTAATTTCAAGAAGCACTTACACTAAAGCACTATTTCAGAGGTGCTTTGAAATGACCTCTGACAAAGAGTTAACCCTGGGAGAGTTTTGGAAAGATCACTTTACTATCACCCATTGCATAACTCTCATTGACAAAGCCTGGCAGGAAGTTTCATACAGAACAATGAACTCTGGTTGGAGGAATTTGTTGCCAGAAGCAGTGGCTGAAAGGGACTTTGGGGGCTTTGAGGCTGTGTATATAGTGGAGGATATTGTCTCTCGGGGCAGGTCCATGGATCTGGATATGAGTGATGGTGATGTGGAGGGGGTGGTGGAGGGGCACAGGGAAGAGCTTACCACTGAGGAGCTGTAGGAACTTGAGAAGGAGGAGCACAAGACTAAGATGGATGCACTCTCTTCAGGCTTGGAAGAGGAGATAGAGGAAACCCCTACTTCATTAATCAAGGAAATCTTTGCCAAATGGATGGACGTCAAAAACTTTGCAGAGAAGTACTACCCCAACAGAGTCCAAACAAGCCGTAATAGCATTGTCTGGAATGACCAGACAATATCACATTTCCGAAACATCCTGAAGAGAAGGCAGAAGCAAGGTTCTTTGGACAGATTTTTAGTAAAATTCAAACCTGGTGAGCTTCAACCAGGTCCAAATAAGAAAAAGAGACAGAAAAGAGAAGGGGACTCTCCTTCCAAACAATAACATTTTCTCCTCCTCCTTTCTCAGCACTATCCTAGTAGGCAGTTGACTCTTTTCAGCAAAGTAAAGTGAGGTTAAATTTGCATTTCATCTAATTCTTTTTTATTTATGTATTTTAGTATTAAGCAGTTAAAATTGTTTTATGGAACCCCATCAATGTATAATATGCCAATAACAATAGGATTATTTTCATGGGAACAGTTTAATTGTTTTCCCAATACAGTGGACCCCTACCTTACGATATTAATCCGTTCATGAGGGCTCATCGTAAGATGAAATTATCGTATGGCGAATTAATTTTCCCCATAAGAAATAATGGAAATCAAATTAATCCGTGCAAGACACCACAAACTATGAAAAAAAAAAAATTTTACCACATGAAATAATTTTAATACACACAAACTTAAGAAGACATGAACAAATATAATACTCTACTAAGAATACAATACATGACAGTTACCTTTATTGAAGATCTGGTGATGATTGATGGGATGGCAGGAGGGGAGTGTGGAAGTTATTGTTTAGAAGGGAAATCTCCGTCCAGTAGGACTTGAGGTATCAAGTCCTTTTCCGGGGTTACTTCCCTTCTTCTTTCGTACTTAGCAATTATCTCTTTCTTCATTTCCATGGTAATTTTCACCCTTTTTCTCGCAGGGTTGGCACTAAAAGCTTTCTTGGGGCCCATGGTGACTTATTTTGCAGGTACAATAACTAAAAACACTGATAATATGGAACGTACCGAATGTATGTGTGAATGCAACCGCACTGGCTGAATTGTAAACACTAGCACGCACGGGGCAGCTGAGACTACACATGGGACACGTCCCAGACGAATCGCGTGAGGCGAGGCAAAATTTTTGCGTTAAAATGTATCGTATGGCGGATTTAGCATAACGCAATGTCATCGTAAGGCAGGGGTCCACTGTATTTCTTACGGGAAAATTTGTTTGGTATACATCCTGTTTGGTATAAGCCCAAAGTCCTGGAACAGATTAAGGACGTATACTGAGGTACCACTAATTGAATCATGTTTCTTCATACTGGGTAAATGATTATACAGTTATGATTATTTAATATTTTTTGCAATCATTGTCTTTGTCTGCAGAGCATACCCACTTTAATCAGATTTTCCTGGATCTAGTCTTAATAATTTCACAATATTGTAGTTTTTACTGATTATTCTATTACTCAAGGAAGTAATATGATTTGATCTTGAAACAAATACTTTGGGTAGTGTGCACTGTATACTCTAAAATGGCATGATTAAATTTTTTTTTTTTAACACCAGCTCTCTCCCACCGAGGTAGTGACCTGAAAAAGAAGAAACACTATCTCCATCACTCACTCCATTGCTGTCTTGCCAGAGGTGCACTGATATTACAGTTATAAACTGTAAATATCCCCTCCCTCCCTTCAGAGTGCAGGCACTGTAGTTTCCACCTCCAGGACAAGTTTAGATCCCTTCATGTTACTTTGCTCATACTCCAATAGCATGTCAAGTCATGATAACTACTTGTCTCTACTATTATTTATCACATTCATACATGCTTGCTGGATGTCTAAGCCCCTCTCACACAAAACCTCCTTTACCCACTCCCTCCAACATTTCCTAGGACAACCCCCTACCCTGCCTTCCCTCCATTACTGATTTATGTGCCCACCAAGTGTTTCTTTCAACAAACCAGCCATATCCCACCGAGGCAGGGTGGCTCAAAAGGAAAAACAAAAGTTTCTCCTTTTAAATTTAGTAATATATACAGGAGGAGGTTACTAGCTCCTTGCTCCCGGCATTTTAGTTGCCTTTTACAAGACACATGGCTTACGGAGGAAGAATTCTGTTCCACTTCCCTATGGAGATAGGTGGAAATAAACAAGAACAAGAACTAGTAAGAAGATAGAAAACCCAGTGGGGTGTGTATATATCTGCTTGTACATGTATGTGTAGTGTGACCTAAGTGTAAGTAGAAGTAACAAGACATACCTGAAATCTCGCATGTTTATTAGACAGAAACACACCAGCAATCCTACCTTCATGTAAAACAATTACAGGCTTCTGTTTTATACTCACTTGGCAAGATGGTAGTACTACCTTCCTGGGCGGTTGCTGTCTACCAGCCTACTACCTAGGCCCACCAAGTCATCCTATTTTAGTCCATCCTCTCTAAATATCTGAACCACCTCAACAACCCCTCTTCAGCCCACTGGATAATACTTTTAGTAATCCCACACCTCCTGGTCTTCAAGCTACAAATTCTCTGCATAATATTCACACCACACATTGCCCTCAAGACATGACATCTCCACTGCCTCCATCCTCCTCTTCATTGCACCATTCACTACCCATGCTTCACACCCATATAAGAGCGTTATTACCACTATACTCTCATACAATTCCCCTTTTTTTGTCTCCATGGATAATGTTTGTCTCCACAGATACCTTGATGCACCACTCGCCTCTTGTCCCTTGTCAATTCTGTGGTTTACCTCTTCTTTCATAGACCTATCTGTTGACAACAATTCTGTGGTTCACCTCTTCTTTCATAAACCTCTCTGTTGACAATAATTCTGTGGTTCACCTCTTCTTTCATAGACCTCTCTGTTGACAAGTCTACACCCAGATATCTGAATACATTCACTTCCTCCATATTCCCACCTTCTAGTCTGATACCCAGTCTTTCATTACTTAATTTTTTTTGTTACTATCGTAATTTTGCCCTTTCCTATGTTGACTTTAATTTCCTCCCTTTACATACCCTCCCAAAATTTTCCACCAACTTTGCAACTTCTCTTCAGAATTTCCCAGAAGCACAGGGTCATTGGCAAAAAGCAACTGTGACAACTCCCACTTTGTGTTAGATTCTTTATCTTCCAATCTCTCACTTCTCCCCAACACCCCTGCATTCAATTCTTTTACAACCCCATCTATAAATATATTAAACCACCATTGTGACATCACACATCCCTGTCTAAGGTGTCCTTTTATTGGAAAATAATCTCCTCTCCTACATACCCTAACCTGAGTCTGTCCTTGTAAAAACTTCGAACTGCCTTCATTAACCTACCACCTATTCCGTACACTTGCAGCAGCTGCCACATAGCTCCTTTTCCACCTTGTCATATGCCTTTTCTAAATCTATAATTTTTTTTTTATTATCACACCGGCCGATTCCCACCAAGGCAGGGTGGCCCGAAAAAGAAAAACTTTCACCATCATTCACTCCATCACTGTCTTGCCAGAAGGGTGCTTTACACTACAGTTTTTAAACTGCAACATTAACACCCCTCCTTCAGAGTGCAGGCACTGTACTTCCCATCTCCAGGACTCAAGTCCGGCCTGCCGGTTTCCCTGAATCCCTTCATAAATGTTACTTTGCTCACACTCCAACAGCACGTCAAGTATTAAAAACCATTTGTCTCCATTCACTCCTATCAAACACGCTCACGCATGCCTGCTGGAAGTCCAAGCCCCTCGCACACAAAACCTCCTTTACCCCCTCCCTCCAACCCTTCCTAGGCCGACCCCTACCCCGCCTTCCTTCCACTACAGACTGATACACTCTTGAAGTCATTCTGTTTCGCTCCATTCTCTCTACATGTCCGAACCACCTCAACAACCCTTCCTCAGCCCTCTGGACAACAGTTTTGGTAATCCCGCACCTCCTCCTAACTTCCAAACTACGAATTCTCTGCATTATATTCACACCACACATTGCCCTCAGACATGACATCTCCACTGCCTCCAGCCTTCTCCTCGCTGCAACATTCATCACCCACGCTTCACACCCATATAAGAGCGTTGGTAAAACTATACTCTCATACATTCCCCTCTTTGCCTCCAAGGACAAAGTTCTTTGTCTCCACAGACTCCTAAGTGCACCACTCACTCTTTTTCCCTCATCAATTCTATGATTCACCTCATCTTTCATAGACCCATCCGCTGACACGTCCACTCCCAAATATCTGAATACGTTCACCTCCTCCATACTCTCTCCCTCCAATCTGATATTCAATCTTTCATCACCTAATCTTTTTGTTATCCTCATAACCTTACTCTTTCCTGTATTCACCTTTAATTTTCTTCTTTTGCACACCCTACCAAATTCATCCACCAATCTCTGCAACTTCTCTTCAGAATCTCCCAAGAGCACAGTGTCATCAGCAAAGAGCAGCTGTGACAACTCCCACTTTGTGTGTGATTCTTTATCTTTTAACTCCACGCCTCTTGCCAAGACCCTCGCATTTACTTCTCTTACAACCCCATCTATAAATATATTAAACAACCACGGTGACATCACACATCCTTGTCTAAGGCCTACTTTTACTGGGAAAAAATTTCCCTCTTTCCTACATACTCTAACTTGAGCCTCACTATCCTCGTAAAAACTCTTCACTGCTTTCAGTAACCTACCTCCTACACCATACACTTGCAACATCTGCCACATTGCCCCCCTATCCACCCTGTCATACGCCTTTTCCAAATCCATAAATGCCACAAAGACCTCTTTAGCCTTATCTAAATACTGTTCACTTATATGTTTCACTGTAAACACCTGGTCCACACACCCCCTACCTTTCCTAAAGCCTCCTTGTTCATCTGCTATCCTATTCTCCGTCTTACTCTTAATTCTTTCAATTATAACTCTACCATACACTTTACCAGGTACACTCAACAGACTTATCCCCCTATAATTTTTGCACTCTCTTTTATCCCCTTTGCCTTTATACAAAGGAACTATGCATGCTCTCTGCCAATCCCTAGGTACCTTACCCTCTTCCATACATTTATTAAATAATTGCACCAACCACTCCAAAACTATATCCCCACCTGTTTTTAACATTTCTATCTTTATCCCATCAATCTCGGCTGCCTTACCCCCTTTCATTTTACCTACTGCCTCACGAACTTCCCCCACACTCACAACTGGCTCTTCCTCACTCCTACAAGATGTTATTCCTCCTTGCCCTATACACGAAATCACAGCTTCCCTATCTTCATCAACATTTAACAATTCCTCAAAATATTCCTTCCATCTTCCCAATACCTCTAACTCTCCATTTAATAACTCTCCTCTCCTATTTTTAACTGACAAATCCATTTGTTCTCTAGGCTTTCTTAACTTGTTAATCTCACTCCAAAACTTTTTCTTATTTTCAACAAAATTTGTTGATAACATCTCACCCACTCTCTCATTTGCTCTCTTTTTACATTGCTTCACCACTCTCTTAACTTCTCTCTTTTTCTCCATATACTCTTCCCTCCTTGCATCACTTCTACTTTGTAAAAACTTCTCATATGCTAACTTTTTCTCCCTTACTACTCTCTTTACATCATCATTCCACCAATCGCTCCTCTTCCCTCCTGCACCCACTTTCCTGTAACCACAAACTTCTGCTGAACACTCTAACACTACATTTTTAAACCTACCCCATACCTCTTCGACCCCATTGCCTATGCTCTCATTAGCCCATCTATCCTCCAATAGCTGTTTATATCTTACCCTAACTGCCTCCTCTTTTAGTTTATAAACCTTCACCTCTCTCTTCCCTGATGCTTCTATTCTCCTTGTATCCCATCTACCTTTTACTCTCAGTGTAGCTACAACTAGAAAGTGATCTGATATATCTGTGGCCCCTCTATAAACATGTACATCCTGAAGTCTACTCAACAGTCTTTTATCTACCAATACATAATCCAACAAACTACTGTCATTTCGCCCTACATCATATCGTGTATACTTATTTATCCTCTTTTTCTTAAAATATGTATTACCTATAACTAAACCCCTTTCTATACAAAGTTCAATCAAAGGGCTCCCATTATCATTTACACCTGGCACCCCAAACTTACCTACCACACCCTCTCTAAAAGTTTCTCCTACTTTAGCATTCAAGTCCCCTACCACAATTACTCTCTCACTTGGTTCAAAGGCTCCTATACATTCACTTAACATCTCCCAAAATCTCTCTCTCTCCTCTGCATTCCTCTCTTCTCCAGGTGCATACACGCTTATTATGACCCACTTCTCGCATCCAACCTTTACTTTAATCCACATAATTCTTGAATTTACACATTCATATTCTCTTTTCTCCTTCCATAACTGATCATTTAACATTACTGCTACCCCTTCCTTTGCTCTAACTCTCTCAGATACTCCAGATTTAATCCCATTTATTTCCCCCCACTGAAACTCTCCTACCCCCTTCAGCTTTGTTTCGCTTAGGGCCAGGACATCCAACTTCTTTTCATTCATAACATCAGCAATCATCTGTTTCTTGTCATCCGCACTACATCCACGCACATTTAAGCAACCCAGTTTTATAAAGTTTTTCTTCTTCTCTTTTTTAGTAATTGTATACAGGAGAAGGGGTTACTAGCCCATTGCTCCCGGCATTTTAGTCGCCTCATACGACACGCATGGCTTACGGAGGAAAGATTCTTTTCCACTTCCCCATGGACAATAGAAGAAATAAAAAAGAACAAGAGCTATTTAGAAAAAGGAGAAAAACCTAGATGTATGTATATATATATATGCATGTGCGTGTCTGTGAAGTGTGACCAAAGTGTAAGTAGGAGTAGCAAGATATCCCTGTTATCTTAGCGTGTTTATGAGACAGAAAAAGAAACCAGCAATCCTACCATCATGCAAAACAGTTACAGGTTTTTGTTTCACAGTCATCTGGCAGGACGGTAGTACTTCCCTGGGTGGTTGCTGTCTACCAACCTACTACCTATAAATCTATAAATGCAACAAAAATATCTGTATTGTCTTAATGCTGTTCAGTTGTATGCCTTAATGTAAACAGTTAGTCTACACATTCTCTACCTTTCCTGAAGCTTCCTTGTTTATCTGCAGTCCTGCTCTCCTTTTTTCTCATTGTAAAAAGTAATTGGAGCCAGTTGCTAATTTGAGGAGTTCTTCTGTAGATGGATTTCTTGGAAATGAGCCACCTTTGTGAACAGAAAAGTTTTAATCACCATTTTGAAATAATGTAAATCAAATGCTAATTTTGTTTTCTGCTTAGATGCAACTATAAAAATTGGCCATTGGTTGTAGGCTCTTTCAAGATGCTCATCGTAAGTAAGAGGACATAACTACAGTAAACTCTAAAAAAAAAAAAAAAAAAAAAAAAAAAAAAGAAAAAAAAACCCCTGGCATTCATGTTTTTTTTTTTAACCCTTTCAGGGTCGGCAGGCCCTCTCCTAAACTTGTTCTCAGGGTCGGAAATTTTCAAAAAAAAAAAAAAAAAAAAATTATGAAATGATAGATAATTCTTTCCTGATCATAATGGCACCAAAAGTATGAAATTTGATGGAAAACTTACAGAATTATGCTCTCGTGAAGTTAACGGTCTCGACGATGTTTACTCATCAGCGATTTTGCCCACTTTGAGCACTATTTTCGGCCAATTCCACTGTACCAATTGATAAAAATCATAACTGTTTTGCTAGAACTCCATTTTTTTTCTATCGAATGAGTACAAGAAACCACCCATTTACTGATTTCAACTATCCAATAAAGTGGTCGGAAATTGCCAATTTTGCCAATTTCACACAAATTTAAAAAATGTCAATTTCCAAATAGGGTCCAGAATAAACAAGACATTCCTGGCACTAAAATAACATTTCCTCTGTTCATTAGTCACGTCCCCAGGCCTCTGTTGCATTTCTTTTGCTTTCCACTTTGAATTTTTATTCTCACAAAAAATAGAAGATTTATTGTTATACAGACTACTGCATTAGTGTAGAAATGGTATAGATAATATCAGGGCACTTGTGAAAGAATATTAGACTCACCAGTTGACGTGTATTGAACGCATGGCATGATTTGTTTACTTTTGAACTTTGGCAAAAATCGAACATTTCTGCTACTTTGAGCTCAATTTCAAGGTACTTTTCATTGTGAAACCAGTCAAAATCATCTCAATTTCTGTAATATGTCTTCCATTCTATAAAATGAGACCAGGAAATCTAGAATAGAACCATAAATAGCATACGAAAATACAGTGCAAAGTCGCTGTTTTAAACCAGTAACACGGTCAGTTTTTTTTTTTTCATCATTATACGTACACTGTGTGCTGCAGGATTTTTTTTATACTGCGCACACTGACCACATAGACCTATTCTTTCATATATTGGCCTACTAGCTTTCTCTTGCTAGATTTGAAGGCGCTAGAATTTATGCGTACTAGTACGGCACCAACCGTAACGTGCAAGCCGTACTAGTATGGCACCAACCTGAAAGGGTTAAATACTAGTTGTCTCCCACCAAGGCAGGGTTACTTGAAAAAAGAAGAAAACCTTATAAAGCTTTTATTTTAACATTTAGTAATTTATACAGGAGTTATTAGCCCCTTGCTCCTGGTATTTTGGTTTCCTTTTACAGCACTCATGGCTTACAGAGGAAGAAATCTGTTCCACTTCCCCATTGAGTAAAATTTATTTGGCATAAGTTTTGTTCATTAACTACTTTGCCGCTCGTTCCGTAATATTACAGGTTTGAAGTCAACATCCATACCGCAGTATTACGCCACAATCTCAGCTCACTCAGATAAGCCATGAGCGGTAAATTTGGTTCTACATATGAGCTAATGGGATGATTTTGATTGATTTCAGGACTGAAAATAGCTTGAAATTGAGCTCAAAGTAGCGGAAATGTTCGATTGTTGCCAATATTCCAAGATACACAAATTATGTCAGTTGTCCAATACATGTCCAACTGGTCAGTCTAATACGCATTCACGAAAGCACTGACATTTATTTATACAATTATTACAGTATGCAGTAGTCTGCATAGAAGTAAATCTTCATGTTTTTGTGAGAATAAAAATTCAAAAGGAAAGCAAGCGTAATATAGGAGAGACCTAGGGATGTAACTAATGGACGGAGGTAATGTATTTTTAGTGCCAGGAATGTCTACATTATTTATTCTGAACCCTATTTTTAAATTGACAATTTTTTTATTTTGTGTGAAATTTGCCAAATTATCAGTTTCTGATCACTATTTGGTAGTTGAAATAGGTAAATGGGCGGTTTTTTGTACTTTTTTGATAAAATTGAAGGAATACTAGTGAAATACCTATGAGTTTGGTTGATTGGAACAGTGGAATTGGCCAAAAATAGGGCTTAGGGCAGGTGGAATGGCCAATGTGTCAATATCGCTGAGGCCACTAACTTTACGAGTGTGTAATTCCATAAGTTTTTCAACAGATTTCATACTTCTGGTTTCATTACCTTCAGAAAAAGATTCTCTACCATTTCAGAAGAAATTTTTTTTTAACCCTTTCAGTGTTGATCCTATAATATTAAGGCTCTGAAGCCAGTGTCGGTCCCGTAATACTACGCCAAAATTCTAGCAACTTCCAATCTTGAGGGAGATAACTGGTAGGCCTACATAGGAGAGGATGCATCTTAGTGGTCGGTGTGTGCAACACGCAATGCATAATGAGAAAAAAAAGCGATTGTTTTTGGTTTAAAACAGCGACTTTGTGGTGTATTTTCATATGGTGTTTATGGTTCTATTCTCATTTTCTTGGTCTCATTTGATAGAATGGGAGATATATTACAGAAATAGAGATGATTTTGAATGGTTTACAGACCAGAAGTAGCTTGAAGTGAGCTCAAAGTAGCAGAAATGTTTGATTTTTGACTATGTTAAAGAGTAAAAAGATCACATCACGCGTACAGTACACTTCAACTGGTGGGTCTAATATACTTTCACAAATGCGCTGATGTTATTTATACCATTTTTAAAATAATGCAGTAGTCTGCATAACAGAAAATCTTCTATTTTTTGTGTGAATGAAAGTTAAAAATGGAAAGGAGGCGTAATATAAAAGGGGCCTGGAGACGTGACTGATGAGTAGAGAAATTGTCATTTTAGTGCTAGGAATGACTGCATTGTTTATTCTGGACCCAATTTTCAAATTGGCCTTCCTTGAATTTTGTATGAAATTGGCCAAATTAGTAATTTCTGATCACTTTATTGGGTAGTTGAAGTAGGTAAATGGGTGGTTTCTTGTACTCAATCGATAGAACAAAAGGAGTGCTAGCGAAATAGCTATGAATATAGTCAATTGGAACAAGGGAATTGGCCCAAAATAGGGCTCAAGGGGGGGGGGGGCAAATTGCCAATGCGTAAGTATCGCTGAGAATGGTAACTTTGCAAGAGCGTAATTTTGTGAGTTTTCCATCAAATTTTGTACCTTTGGTTTCATTACCATCGGGAAGATTATCTATGATTTCATAAGGAAAAAAAAAAAAAAACATTTTTGTATATAAATTCTTCGACACCAAGAGCAAGTTTGCGAGCAAGGGTTGCAACAGTGAAAGGGTTAAATTCTTGGACATTATGACAGTTTTCAGATTGGGGGTCTAGACACTTAACCCTTTCAGGGTCTGTGCCATAGATCTACGGCTATACGTTGAGGGTCCAAACCGTAGATCTATGCCAAAATTCTAGTGGCATCAAATTTAGCGCGAGGAGACTGGTAGGCCTACATCAGAGAATGGGTCTGCATGGCATGTGTGTGCCATATACAAAAATTCTATGTGCCTGCACGACATTATGGGAACACCACCTCAGTAATCTTTGTTCACCATGCCTCGCCGCAAGGCAGCTCTCACTCCGAGGCGAATTGGGACTTCCCTCTTCCTAGCTGATAGTTCTGACTCTGATGGAAGTGGAAAAGAAGAATTCTATGGCTTTGATCAATTAGTGACCAAAAGCAATGACCAGGATATCGAAAATAGTGCAGAAAATTCTGACAATCCTCAACTTTCCACCTCTGGTGTGGGCACGTCTCAGTCACGTTCAGTTGTACCTCGTTGCAAGAGAAAACTAATATTTTCGCATGGCCAGGCCTCAGACTTCAGGAATGATGATAGTGATGTGGACTGTGATTTTATTGTTCTTAATGATCATTCGAGTAGTGATAGTGATGAATCATATTCACCAGTGAAGCGTCTGTATATATGCCACCGCATGCACTTTGGTATTGTTCCCTATGCAGTGCCCAGGGGATGGAGTACATCCCATGGCCCTACACCAAGAATAGACAGTGAAAGTGAGGATGATGTGGCTACACTTGGCATGGATAGACCACAGGCATCAGTAGGTGGTGGTATTGGTGGTGATAGTGGTGGTGGTAGTGCCATGGCCAATGCACAACTTGCCAGCCCAGGCTGGGACACACACTGCTGACTCCTCAGGTCAAGGACAAAGCGGAGTGTCATCCACCACCACACCACAACTGCAACTACAACCACAACCAGTTTATGATGTCCAGTATCCACCAGCAAACTGCATCTGGGATTGGCAGCAAAATCCCAGTTTTGTTCCCAATCCCCATCAGTTTGATGACTCAAAGTGGAATCACTACTAAATGAACTGGAATTCTTTCAACTATTCTTTGACCAGCCCTTGATGGAAATTATTGTCAGGGAAAGTAACAAGTATTTTGAGTACACCATGGCAAATACAATCATATCACCACAGTCAAGACTACACTGGTGGAAAGAAAGAACTGTGGCTGAAATAGATTTGCTTTTTGCAACAATAATGCTTATGCCCCATGTCTATAAGCATAATATAAAATCATACTGGCCCACAGATTGGCTAATTTGTACCCCGGCCTTCAATGAAATCATCCTGGTGAACAGGTTTATCTTACTGTTACATATATTGCACTTCTCTGACAAAACCAGGCCTGACAGAAATGACAGGTTATACAAAATTAGAAATGTGTTTATGTATCTGAAACAAAAGTTCAACATGTACTTTTATCCATTCAAGAATCTTGTAATTGACGAGTCTTTGATTTTGTTCAAAGGTAGACTGTCGCTCAAGCAGTATATACCGAGCAAAAGGAAATGCTTTGGTATAAAACTGTTTGTACTCTGTCACTGTGACAGTGGCCTGGTATTGGATATTATTGTATACATGGGAAGTAAGATACCAGGATGTTATTGGGTATCTCAGGTGACGTAGTGAGAAACATGATGGCACCTTATCTTGGTAAGGGGCATACATATACTGATAACTGGTACACAAGCCCTTTACTCAGTGATTTCTTGCGAGTGAACATGACATGTGTGTGTGGTACAGTGCATTCTAATCGTAAACATATGCCCAGGTTCAACGCAGGCACTCGTGCTGGTGAGGTGTAGGTGTTTACTGCCAATGACATCATGGCATTATGGTGGCATGACAAACGAGATGTCACATTGTTGACCATTCACCCTAACGAAATGCAAGACAGTGGAAAAGTTGATTGAGTGACTAATGAGCGTATTTGGAAACCAGTGACAATGATTGATTATACGCAAAATGTGCATTTGGTTGACAAATGTGACATGCAGATTGGCTTTGTTGATTGTGTTCGTAAGAGTTACAAGTGGTACATGAAACTTTTCTTTCATCTCATGGACATTTCAATGTTCAGTGCATATAATATGTACCAAATAAAGGCCAGCAACAGACCACCGTAAGGTGAATTTTGTTTGTCTGTTGTCAGACAACTCATAATGAAGTACCAGGGAACATCCTATGGAGAGGGAGCATGGACACGGGGGTCGTCCCTCAGTTACTAAAAACAACAGACATAGCCCCACTCCACAAAGGGGGCAGTAAAGCAACAGCAAAGAACTACAGACCAATAGCACTAACATCCCATATCATAAAAATCTTTGAAAGGGTCCTAAGAAGCAAGATCACCACCCATCTAGAAACCCATCAGTTACACAACCCAGGGCAACATGGGTTTAGAACAGGTCGCTCCTGTCTGTCTCAACTACTGGATCACTATGACAAGGTCCTAAATGCACTAGAAGACAAAAAGAATGCAGATGTAATATATACAGACTTTGCAAAAGCCTTCGACAAGTGTGACCATGGCGTAATAGCGCACAAAATGCGCGCTAAAGGAATAACAGGAAAAGTCGGTCGATGGATCTATAATTTCCTCACTAACAGAACACAGAGAGTAGTCGTCAACAGAGTAAAGTCCGAGGCAGCTACGGTGAAAAGCTCTGTTCCACAAGGCACAGTACTAGCTCCCATCTTGTTCCTCATCCTCATATCCGACATAGACAAGGATGTCAGCCACAGCACCGTGTCTTCCTTTGCAGATGACACCCGAATCTGCATGACAGTGTCTTCCATTGCAGACACTGCAAGGCTCCAGGCGGACATCAACCAAATCTTTCAGTGGGCTGCAGAAAACAATATGAAGTTCAACGATGAGAAATTTCAATTACTCAGATATGGTAAACATGAGGAAATTAAATCTTCATCAGAGTACAAAACAAATTCTGGCCACAAAATAGAGCGAAACACCAACGTCAAAGACCTGGGAGTGATTATGTCGGAGGATCTCACCTTCAAGGACCATAACATTGTATCAATCGCATCTGCTAGAAAAATGACAGGATGGATAATGAGAACCTTCAAAACTAGGGAGGCCAAGCCCATGATGACACTCTTCAGGTCACTTGTTCTATCTAGGCTGGAATATTGCTGCACTCTAACAGCACCTTTCAAGGCAGGTGAAATTGCCGACCTAGAAAATATACAGAGAACTTTCACGGCGCGCATAACGGAGATAAAACACCTCAATTACTGGGAGCGCTTGAGGTTTCTAAACCTGTATTCCCTGGAACGCAGGAGGGAGAGATACATGATTATATACACCTGGAAAATCCTAGAGGGACTAGTACCGAACTTGCACACGAAAATCACTCACTACGAAAGCAAAAGACTTGGCAGACGATGCACCATCCCCCCAATGAAAAGCAGGGGTGTCACTAGCACGTTAAGAGACCATACAATAAGTGTCAGGGGCCCGAGACTGTTCAACTGCCTCCCAGCACACATAAGGGGGATTACCAACAGACCCCTGGCAGTCTTCAAGCTGGCACTGGACAAGCACCTAAAGTCAGCTCCTGATCAGCCGGGCTGTGGCTCGTACGTTGGTTTGCGTGCAGCCAGCAGCAACAGCCTGGTTGATCAGGCGCTGATCCACCAGGAGGCCTGGTCACAGACCGGGCCGCGGGGGCATTGACCCCCGAAACTCTCTCCAGGTAAACTCCAGGTAAACAACACCTGCTATACAAAACCGTCCTCGAACTCCTCAGGAAATACCCAAGCATTTGAGGAGGGAAGGTGATCACTTCATAATACAGCTTCCTGCAACTAAGAAGAAATTTACTCAGAAGAGATGCATTGTCTGTGCACAAACAAAACGACGGCAACAAAGACACAAAGACACTCGGTTTATGTGCGAGGAATGTAAGGTACCTCTGTGCTTGGTACCTTGTTTCAAGGACTTCCACAGGCTGCAGCAGTTCTAGAAACATGTCCATTGACTGTACATATGTAAATATATAATAGAACATTAGTATTATACAACATTTGTGCATGTTTATTGTAAACAATACTGGTAAACAATATTATAATAATAACTTTAGTGCGGTTATTGTGTTCAATACAGTGAGTGTATATATATACATTATATACAATATTGGTCTCACAGACCACAAATGTTAGTAGATAAAGAAAAAATTATGAAAGAAAAAAGTATAAGAAACGTAAAATAAATGCGATTTTGCGGAAGTCGCTGATGTTGCTGCCACCCGGTCATTTTTGGGTCAACTTCCCACCTCTATATCTCGGTAAATACTGACCAGAATTTTTTTTTTTTTTTAATTTCTTGGACACTGGGGCACCCCTTGAAATTTTGTCTCTGGACCCTGAAAGGGTTAAACTACTGATAATATGCATTTACATTAAAAGAAACTAAAGGTTGACCATCGTTAATCCAGCACCATTGGGACCTGTAGGGTGCCAGATTAGTGATTTTGCTGGATTCGAGAGGTTAGAATACACTTAACCCAGTGGCAATATTTACGCATCGGCTATTTCACCCACTTTACACCCTATTTTTGGCCCAAATTCGTAGCTATTTCGTTAGTATTCCTTCCATTCTGTTGAGTGCATACAAGAAATCGCTCATTTACCTCTTTCAACTACCCAATAAAATGGTCAGAAATTAGTAATTTGGCCAATTTCACACAAATTTCAAGAGATGCCAATTTCAACATAGGAACCAGAATAAACAATGTAGATATTCCTGGCACTAAAATAACATTTTCTCTGTTCATTAGTCACGTCTCCATGCTCCATGTCAAGCCATTCGTGATTGCATATTAGATTGGCCAGTTGGACATGTATTGGTTGGTGGCGTCATTTGTTTACTCTTGAACATTGGCAAAAATCGAACATTTCCGCTAGTTTGAGCTCAGTTTCAAGCTTCTTTCTGTCATGAAACCAGTCAAAATCATATCTATTTCTGTAATATGAGACCCAAAAAAATACAAGAATACAAAGTTGGTTTTACACCATAAACACGGTCGCAGTTTTATTCTCATTATGTACTGCGAGCCGCAAGATTTTTTTATATAGTGCACACTTACCACACAGACCTATTCTTTCATATGTAGGCCCAAATTTACTGGTCATGGGTTATCTGAGTGAGCTGAGCTTGTGGCAACTGACAGTGGCTTCAAAGCCACCTTATCTTTTATGGACAATGTGTGGTGTATGTGCTTTACACAACGAGAAGCATTTCTTTTATTCGTTGGAACCATGGCTAGGGCTAAAAGTGAGCAGGTTAAAACAGTATATGGAAAAAAAAGAAATTGGAATGACTTGTACAGCAAGTAGCACCACCAAACAGTAGCAGCAGGTTGGTGTGGCTACCCTGGAAATTTGAAATTATGCTAGCCGAAATTAGTGCCAGATGACTGATGGAACCGGATTACTAATTGATGGATTAGTGATGGCTGATCTGTACTGTGTATTGAATGCCATGTATACGCTTAGTATTGGTCGATCTTACGCAAACTCAACTCCTGACTGCCATTAATGTTTCTCTTTCATATAGTTCCTTGTGTAAGTCTTCCCATGTTAGTGATGAGATAGAAAATGTTTGAGAATAAAGATTCTGGGAAAATTGAAGTGTTAATTTAGAGACTTGAAGGAACTGTTTCAGCTTTATCACTAAGTTTTTTTTTTTTATGTGATGTTTGTGGTTTTATATTCTTGAAGAGATCCCTGATGTGTGCTTTATATTTTCTTCCATATTATTAAATTATGAAATTATGCCAGAGACTAGGATGCAGGGCCTATGATTTCTAGAGCCATGAACACACTATATATATAAAAGTTTATTATAAGTTCAAGAGATTAAAAGCTATAATCTTTCTTTGACTTGTAGAGCTGGCTCCCTTATCAAAACTTTAGGTATTGCTGATGTTGTGATGAATGGTTTGAAAAACCGACAAGTTGAAGATTGAGACACTTATGCAGCATATGGGAATCTATTCAGAAAACGTTTCGCCACACAGTGGTTTCATCAGTCCAATACAAAGAGGAAGGCGTAAGGAGAGGAGGAGTATGAGGTAATCAGTCCCTCAGCCTGGAGTCGATGTGTTCAGTCCATCAATCTTGTAGAATGTACAGCATAGGGCCGTAGACGTGGCTTATATACTGTAGTGAGGTGAGGTGAAGCAGGTGGAGACGGGGTCATTGTGGTACCATCCACTAGTCGAAGTAGGTCTTCGTCCAAAGGTTGAACAAGTGTTGAAGAATTCTTTGTAACAAGATCCCATGATGCTGCAGTGTCTGACAGTTGTGATGAATGGTTTTGAAAAACCGACAAGTTGAAGATTGAGACACTTATGCAGCAACTTGTCGGTTTTTCAAACCATTCATCACAACTGTCAGACACTGCAGCATCATGGGATCTTGTTACAAAGAATTCTTCAACACTTGTTCAACCTTTGGACGAAGACCTACTTCGACTAGTGGATGATACCACTATGACCCCGCCTCCACCTGCTTCACCTCACCTCACTACAGCATATAAGCCACGTCTACGGCCCTATGCTGTACATTCTACAAGATTGATGGACTGAACACATCGACTCCAGGCTGAGGGACTGATTACCTCATACTCCTCCTCTCCTTACGCCTTCCTCTTTGTATTGGACTGATGAAGCCACTGTGTGGCGAAACGTTTCCTGAATAAAGATTCCCATATGCTGCATAAGTGTCTCAATCTTCATTGCTGATGTTAAAATTGAAATCCTGCATGATGGCATCATCAGTCACAATCTTGGCATTTTTTCTACATTCTTTTCTTGGATATCATCTCTCTTATATTTGTAATTACATGGAAAGGAAGTAAATATTTAAAACCTGGGTTTATTATAATTGGTGGCTTCTGAATGTAAGATCTTGCTTAAATGACATTTATTGAAATGTTACAAGGTTAAAATTTTCTCTAAACTCTTTAAAGTTGTCTTGAACAGAATTTCATTCATCACTTCACCATAATCAGATTTCATATTCTGGATAACTTGGTTCATAAAGTTAAACAAAAATACTGTCAGAAATAAATGCAGATTCACAAGATTGAGCTTTTTAGTTACTCAAGATGACTGCTGTGCTGTCTTGAGCACACCAACTTTTATAAAATTCATTTTCATTCCTGACGCTAAATACTGTAATGAATTTGGTATATTTCATGTGAATTAATTCCATCATTATTTTTGTCAATAGCCATTTATTTTAACCCTTTCAGGGTTGGTGCCGTACTAGTACGCATAAATTCAGGGTTGGTGCCGTACTAGTACGCATAAATTCAGGGTTGGTGCCGTACTAGTACGGCTTGCACGCCAGGGTTGGTGCTGTACTAATATGCATAAATTCAGGGTTGGTGCCATACTAGTACAGCTTGCACGCCAGGGTTGGTGCCGTACTAATATGCATAAATTCTAGCGCCTTCAATTCTAGCGAGAGAAAGCTGGTAGGCCTACATATGAAAGAATGGGTCTGTGGTCAGTGTGCGCAGTATAAAAAAAATCCTGCAGCACATAGTGCATGATGAGAAAAAAAAACTCCGACCGTGTTTTTGGTTTAAAACAGCGACTTTGCACTGTATTTTCGTATGCTATTTATGGTTTTAGTCTAGTTTTCCTGGTCTCATTTTATAGAATAGAATGCATATTATGGAAATAGAGATGATTTTGATTGGTTTCACAATGAAAAGTACCTTGAAATTGAGCTCAAAGTAGCAGAAATGTTAAATTTTTGCGCAAGTTCAAACGTAAACAAAACGTGCCATGCGTCCAATACACGTCAACTGGTGAGTCTAATATTCTTTCACAAGTGCGCTGATATTATTTATACCATTTCTACATCATTTCTACTAAAGTGTGTCAAAACACTGGTTAGCCCAGAGTATAGTCAAGAAGAGAGAAGGGCAAATTGTTGAGTTGCACCATGTGGACTATCCTAGGAGAACAGCTAAGGGGTGTGCAGGCTTATGTTTTGAATATGTGAGTGCTGTAATTGTATATTCTGTACATATCTATTTAGAATAGTTATATTTTTATAGTAATAGTTTAAATAACCTGTGAAGAGGGCTGGTGAAAGGATTTCAGAGAGAGGATGATCAACCATGATGTAAGTATTACCCTAGACATAAGGCCTTTATGTAAAAGCTACCCTCACACTAGAACATATAGTGAGAACCTTACTGTCAGAGTAATAAGATATACTAACGTAACATGGGCTCATAGTAGCAGAAATGTTCAATTTTTGCCAAAGTTCAAACGTAAACAAAATGTGCCATGCGTCCAATACACGTCAACTAGTGAGTCTAATATTCTTTCACAAGTGCACTGATATTATTTATACCATTTCTACACTAATGCAGTAGTCTGCATAGCAGTAAATCTTCTATTTTTTGTGAGAATAAAAATTCAAAGTGGAAAACAAAAGAAATGCAACACAGGCCTGGGGACATGACTAATGAACAGAGGAAATGTTATTTTAGTGCCAGGAATGTCTGTCTTGTTTATTCTGGACCCTATTTGGAAATTGACATTTTTTGAAATTTGTGTGAAATTCCCTATTTTTTTTCTATGGTTTAATTTTATTCACTAAATAATTCCCCCATCAAGATCAGATATATTATAAATAACCGGGCCCCAAAGGGGGGATCCCCCCGAACGCCACTTTTTACAGATCCCCGGGTTTTTAAACCCCAATTTGGGGGCAATTTCTGCTTCCTGTCAGTGAGCCATGTTTATCCAGAGCACTTTTCCCCCAAAGCCATGAGCTCCACTTTCTTTTCAGTCCTATGAAAAAATCCCATCAAAAACCTTTCTAAAATCTTTAAAAAATATCAAATTTTTTTTTGTGGTCAAAACCCCAAAAACTTTTCTGGAAAAATTTAAAAAAAGTTAGAAAACCCCTTTTTTGAAATCCATGCTGAGTATCATTAATCGTTACTTTTCGGACCTTTTCAAATTTAAAAAAAATTGACTTATGTAACAAGAGGTTTTTTAGGCTTTTAAGCAATTTAGGAATACTTCCCCTTTTTAAAAAAAGAACCCCAAACCCTTTTATAAATTCACTGTTAAAAATAAATTTAAAAAATTTTTGAATGTTCCCCCGGGGTTCCCTTTTGCATTCCCCAAGAACCCTTGAAAAAACCCCATCGGGGCCCCGGGTTTTTTCCTTTCCCGTCTGTCTATCCCTCCCAAAACTCACTAGCGGGCTGTGAAAATTTTTAACTTTTCCCCTTTTAATTCGGAAAAGGCCTAAAACAAAAAGAAAATAATTGATTTAAAAACAAAAACCCTTTCATTCTCATTGTTTGGGAAAATTTCCCCTATTATTTTTTAAGGGGGTCTTATCTCTAACTTTTTTTCATAGACTGGAAAAAAATTTTTGGGGAGTTTTAGAAACCCCAAAATTTTAAATTTTATTGGGGCCATTTTAGCCATCCCCCTTTTTTAAAGTCCCTTTAACAATTTCGATTTTAAAACCCCACCTCTTTTGATACCTTTAAATTTCCTTTTTTATCCCTAGTAGATATTTTTCCAACATCCAATTTTGGGCATTTTTCCCAAATCTTAACTTTGGATAAACGCCCGATTAAGGGAAAAAAAACTCATGGTTTTATAGTTTCTTACTTAAAGGAATTAATATAAGTGTTCTCAAGCCCATCGTAACTGCTAAACAAAACGGGCTGTTCGAGTTATGCTTTTCATCACTTCCCTTCAATGCTAAATTTTTAATTTACCAAAAGGTTTTTCTTAGTTCCCCTGAAATTTCTAAAACAAAAGGTTGGAAAAATTTTTTATAATAAATTTAAAAAGGATTTCCCCTTGTAGGTTTTTCAAAACTGCTTTAAAACAATCCTTTAAATACTTCTAAAAAAGTCAAATGATTCTAAATTCCCAGTCAAAAATTCCAATCAAAATGACTTTTAAAAAAAGTCCCTAAAATTCTTTTCATTATCGGCCTTGGCCCTTTTAAAAATTTCCCCCCCCAAAATTTGTTTCCTTTTCCTATCAAAGGGGGCGGTATATCCTCCTTAAAAAACAGTTTTTTCCTTTCCCCCCTAAAAATTCTATCCAAACAGACCCGTATGTTTTATAACCTTTGTTTTTTTCAACTTTTAAACGATCTGGAAAATCAATGCCCCCCAACCCCCCAATTTTATCTTTGGGAAAAATTTAAAACCCCCAATATACATTCAAAGGGGAAAGTCCATTTTTTGAATTTAAAAGTTTTTTAGGGAAAAACATCAATTTTCCCTTTCCCGAACTAACTCCCCTTTCGTCCATCTTTTTTAGCACTCTAATTGTAAAAAACAAGAAAAGACTCTCTTTCCTTCATTTCCCGTTTTTTTACTAAACTATTACATTATTTTCCCCCGGCCCCTTTTAAAATTTATTCGTTTTTTACTGGGGTTTCCCCCGAACTTGAATATTACTACAATTGGGGCTTCTTTTTTTTCCCCGCCCAAAAAACCAACCCCCTAACTTTCCCAGTTTTAAACCCAACGTTTTCCACTGCAGTTCCCGTTCTTTCCCCCCCACCTGAAATGAACCCCATCCCCAACCCTTTTGTTCTTTCTCCCCCAAAAAGGTCCAGTTTTCCCAAAGAATGACCCCATTTTTTTGATGTTGTCCAAAAAAATTACACCCTGCCCGGACCCATTCCCCTTTAAACCCCCCCTTGGGAAATAAAACAAAGAGGGGGTTCCCCAAACCCTTTCTTCCAATGGTTTTTTGGGTGACCCATACCCCAAAAAAGGGCCTCACCCCCTTTCCAACATATTTTCCTCCAAAAAATGGGGAAATAAAAATTAAATTCTTTATTACCCCCTCATGATGTCATCCGCAAAGTAACCAAAACCCCCATCCCAAACCCCCGGAAAAAAAACTCCTGTCTCCTTTCTCCTGTCCTTTAAACCCCGAACGCCCCATCCATATACCCCAACCCCCCCTACCCAAAAAATTTAAAATTCTTTCCCCTTTCCCAATGTTTTTCACTTTCGCCCAGAGTCAATCCCTTGGGGAACACTTTGGGGAATTTTGGGTGTTTCCACAACAGTTTCCCAGCTTTTCTTTTTGACCTTCCAAAAGGTTTTGTAATTTTCCTGCTGTCCCCCACTGAAAGTTTTCCTTTTTTGAATTTAGGGCTCCAAACTAAATACAATCTTTCCTTTGTTTCTGGGGGTTTTTCAAATTTAAATTTAAACCCCTTTCCCCTTGTTTTTGGTGTTCTTTTTTGGGGGGCATCTTGGGTTTAATTCAGAGGTTTAAAAAGGTCTTCACAGAAGAACCGCCAAAATCCAAATGCCAACTAATATTGGCATTTTTTCTGAATTTTTGATCCAATTTCCCTCCCAAACCCAAGAAAGGTGATGGAATTTACAAAAGATAAACGTTTAAAACCATCATTTTTTTTTCTTTTAAATTTCATTTTTATTCATTTTTTTTCCCCATCATTTTTAAAACCATTTTAAAAAATTAACCACCTTTTTGGGAAAAATTAACAGGTTAATTTTAAGGTTTTTATAAAGAAAAAAGTTTTAATGTTTCATAAAAACACCCAAAAAAACTAAAATTTTTAAATTTTTGTTGGCCCTTTTTTTTGGTTTTTACCACAGTAGTTTTCCCAAAACCGGGCAATTTTAAAAATGATTTTTAAAAACTTTTCCAAAAAGGATCACGCCCCATGCGAAACCCGAAATGAATCTTCCCCTTTTTTTTGAAACTGTAAAAAAAGAGGCCTTAGCGTAAATGATTTAAAGGTTTACGTTTAAAGGTTAAGCTAAAAAAAGCCTTGGTGAAACACTTTCAAAAAAAACCCCTGAATTTCATCAACTTCCCATTCTTCCCGACAGACATTGGTTTTTATTTCCCGAGGGTCAGGGCCAGTTTCCTAAAAGAGGACCCCGAAACCCCGGTTAATTTTTGTTTAATAATAAAAGTTTTCAACCTTAAAAAGAATAAAATAAAATGGACAAATTTGAAAGTAAATGCCAAAACCCAAAAAATCATCAGTACAAAACACCTTTTTAAAATTTTTGTCCTTTTGCTTATAGTGGGAATAAAATATATATTTTATATTAAGTCTGAAAAAAATGAGATAAGAACTGAAACTGATATTAAATGCAATGAAGCTGCAAAGGCAGAATCACTGTACTCAACTTTTACACACTTAATGTCATTTTCAATGACATTTTACATTTTTAATTTTCTCCAATATTTTGTCAATGATTAACTTTGAGGTTTATGTCTTCTCCCAAACCTGCTTATGGATGTCAATTTTGAAAAAAATATTTTCTTATGAAAGAGGAGAATTTTTCCCCATCATAAAGTGACATCGTGTCAGAATGGATAGAAAACTTATTGAATTATGCTTTCCGCAGTTAGTTACACAACTTCATGATGTTTACATCAGATTTTGCCCAATTATTTTCATTTTGCTAATTTAATGTATGTAAATAAACACAAAACAATAACATTTCAAAGAACTCATTTTTGCAATAATAAAAAGTAAACTATTAAGTAAATCAACATCAGGCAGTAATAGAACTATAAATTTTTGTGTTTAATTAGACACAAATTTCTAAAAGATGCAATTTCCATGATCCTGAGAAATTAAACAAGAAAGAGACTTAGCACTAAAATGACATTTCATTACAAATACGTCCAAGGTCCCTCTTATATTCTGCATTTGCTTTCACTTTGAATTCTCTTGATTTTCACAAAAATATAAGATTTACTGTTACGGTGACTACTGCATTAGTGTAAAAACTATATAAATGGTTATTATGCACTTGTGAAAGAATATTAGACTTACTCAGTTGATATGTATTGTAATGCTTGCAACATTTGAAACATTTGAAGTTTAAAAATCTAATATTTCTGCTACTTTGAGCTCAATCAAGGTGTTTTCATTGTAAAACCAGCCAAACTACTTAATTTTTAAATATGTCTTCATTTATAAAATGATCAAGAAACTAACACAACAATAAACATTGTATACTGAAAATACATCAAAGTCGCTGATTATTAAAAATGGTCGCTTTTTTCAATATAAACAAAGCAGGATTTTTGGGACTGCACACTGACCACATAGACTCATTCTTCATAGCGCTACCAGTTTTCTCCCAATAGATTTGAGTCGCCAGAATTTATGAGTACTAGTACGCCAAAAACCCCTACAGAAGACGTATTAGTACAACAAACCTCATTAAACATTTTATCACACATTTTACTTTGCTGGAAACTTCAAGATTCAAGTTTGACTAGCAAATCAACACAAAGACAGCAAAGGGAGTACGAGCTCAGCACTGGTCAGGGCCCACCATAATGCTAGATCACCACCTATGTTTATATACCATTTACAAATTTTTGCGATATGGCTAGCATCACAGATATTATTTTACAGTGCTTTCCATGATAATTAAAAATTAGAGATCAAACCATGAATGCTTTCTAATACTGCCATTTGAAAACTGAGTTTATAAAACTTGGTTTAGATGTGTCAGCTTAAAATTCCTGGCATGCCTTCTAAATTTTTCAGCTGTGAGGTTTTTACAGAGTTTATTGTAATTTATACACTCAAATTATTGATGAATATTGACAATTTCACTGAAATAAATTAATGGTGATTAGTTTTGAATTGGTAATGAACATATGTTATTGTAAAGTTTTTATAAAAAAAATTTATTTGAGTAATACATATATCATTACTAAACAAGTGAAAAGTCTTTTCATACTATGGCAGTTTCACTGCACTGTAATGATTTATGATGTAATTAACTTTTAGAATTGCCTTTTTCCTGACTCAGAGCAACATTAAATAATATATCTCATTTTTAATGCTTGTGATTTTAGTATTTTTAGTTACTGTGAATGTAATGAATCATTAGTCAAGATAATTGAAGACATATTAAGTGCCTGAGTCTGAAATGGGGGCACAATGCTCAGACTTAAGTGAGAGGCCTGGGATATTGGCAGTTTGAGGATATGTTGTGTATCTTTACACAGATATGTTTAAGCTGCTAGGTTTTGAGCACTTGCAAAAGGTATGATAATGTGAAAAGAAAGAACATTATGAAAGTATTTCTTTTAGATTTTTTCTTTTTAATATCACCTGCTCGGTGGGAGACGGCTGACTGGAGCAGCAAAAAAGTGTTTAATGTAGCACATCTGTAAAAACAATGATAATGTGATGGTGAAAGAATGATATTTAAAAGATTTGTGATTTTTTCTTTTAACACCTCATCTTGGTGGGAGATATCGACTTGTTGAAAAAAATGTTATATATATGAGACACTTTTTTTTTTGCTTGTTTTGCACGATGGCCAAAACTGTAGCAGGCTGGCTATCTTTTAAATTTACACATTTATTTTCTGTCTGTAAATTTCATATGGGCAGCCTATACTATGCAGATATCCAAGTGTAACATCGAAGCAGGATATGAACTTCATAACAAGCTCTGCATAGTGTAGGGATGTTTTGTATCAGTGTCTGGGAAGCCAATAAGTCTTGGTACATCATTGTTAAATGTTTTGTTTACATTTTTCAGTAACTTGTATTTCATTAGCAATAATTGCCATGACT